>NW_010548317.1:0-66792 GCF_000687285.1 Phaethon lepturus
AGGAGGAGGAAGGCGAGGCCGCGCCGCCCTTCCTCCCCAGCCCACGCCCTCCCCGCTGCCGGGACCCCCGCTCCTCCTCCGGGGTACAAACCGCCGCCTCGGCACTGGCGTCTGCTCGGCTGCAGCCTGGGGGGAGGAAAGGCACCGGGCCGCCAGAGAAATGTTAGCCGCTCCCTTCCAGAAATTAACCGCGACGGCGGGGTTCGTGCAAGAGAAAAGAAAATCGATGTTCGTTAAAATAAGGACAAGGCAGCGCGGTTGGAATCGGTTTTATTGTCTTGCCATTGTACTCTTGCCATCAGAAATCACATACACTGTAAGACGGCACGGCAGGAAAGTAACCTTGCGCTGCAACCCTTCTGCAGCCCCCCTAGCCTAGTCCTTGCTTGTTTTCTTGCCCGTCTCCTACAGCACAAAGAACAGGAATAGCAGGAATTAAAATCAGGATGTTCTTACTGCCCATTTAATTCTGTAGTGTTCCAGTGAGCAGCAGTGTAGTTCTCCTAAAAGTTTTCTTCATCAAGCACTCTTACTGATGAAAAAATACATCGTTGCCATCAGGCTCATCATCTTCAGGCTTTGCATTCAAAATAATGGCCACTTCTGAAAATTTTACTCCTTTCAGCTCTTTCTCAGGTGCGTGTGTTGTATGATCAGGTGTTAAGGAAAGAGCTGACTCTTGATTCCTACCTGCCAGAAAGCAATCCTGCAAGAAAATGTTAACACAGATGAGGCAGAAAGCTACAAATAGTAGAGTGTGGACAAATTCTAAGCAGTAGAAGCTATGTAACTTTATATATAGATTATATATGTATGTAATCTGTCTCTGAAAGCTTGCAAAGGAAGCATTGTTTTTAAGGCTGCAAGTTCTAGGAGCAGCATATAAGAACCCTTTACTGTACACATTCCGTAAAAGATGGAAGAGAGTCACCATTCTTCTCCGGATCTCTTTCTAAGGAGGGACAAACAGCTCCTTCTCAAAAACTTTCATTACTTCACATAAGGTTTTTGGGTTTTTTTTTTAGTTCCACCAGAAGCGTACTTTTTTTGATAATTCTTTCAGTTACATGCTGAATAATGATAAAATATCTTTCA
Source organism: Phaethon lepturus (assembly GCF_000687285.1). Taxonomy (NCBI): domain Eukaryota; kingdom Metazoa; phylum Chordata; class Aves; order Phaethontiformes; family Phaethontidae; genus Phaethon; species Phaethon lepturus. Next base: position 1,096 of record NW_010548317.1, read on the forward strand.
CTCCACTCTTTGCAACCAAAAAGCTAATTACCTGGTTTGCTGTGAATTCTGCAGTGGGCTGGACATCTACGTTTCTGGGTTCAGTGGCTTTTTCAGATGCCACATTTTCTTCACATTCACTGTTGCAATCTAACAGTAGCGTCTCAAGGTAATTGCATTCTGTATCAACCTGAATTACATCTTTGTCAGCATCAGCGCCTTTGGCGTCTTCCATGTTGCTAAATGCTATTATTTCAGGTTTCCTGAAAGAGAGTTAAGAGAATTCGTAACTATTTGCAAGCTCAAGGTGTTAAGTGCCAAAAATCTTAGCCTCTCTAAAACTGAGAGCAGCATGTACACTGATCTCACAATTACGGGGATTTTACCGAGGGGAACAGTAGGTAGCTTCTTGTGTCCTCCGGGTTTTTTTCTGCGTAAGGCTTAACAATTTGCTAAAAAGTAAGTAGGAATTTGCCCTCGTAATTTTCAGTACAAGATTAAATGGTATTGGCTTCCTTCAACTGTAGAGTTTGTAACTTATAATTGCAAGGGTTCTTAAAAATCGGCCTATACGCTAGTGAAAGATACAAGGAAAATCCTATGTTACCAGCCACAACTTGCAATAAGCTATTTTTTATAAATGTGTGATACCGTCTTTCTACTTACACATTATTCATGCGCTCTAGTTTCTCGAAGCTTTTCAGACTTCCATTTTTGTCAGCTATACACAGATTATCAATACCCTCTGTAATTTCAGCTTGCTTCTTAACCAAATACTGTTGCTCATGCTTTCTGAAAATGATAAACACATTAAAATAAAATTATTAACTGTTTTTGAAGATTGGCTTTACAGTTGTTTTAAAACCAGAACATGAAGTAATTGTGTCATAAGTTTAATACACAACATTTATTTTCAGTATTTTGTGGGGATTAGTTTGGAGTATTTCGTATTTTTCTGTAATGGAAGCAGGGTAAATACCTGCTGCCATCTCAGAAACCTTTTTGTTTTCCTCAACTAGATGCTCCTGCTGCCACTGAAGTTAGCAGCAAAACCTCCCTTGATTTCAGCATTCATGGGGTTACAGGAGACTTATGTGGGTATATTACAGCTACTTGTGCCCCCCTTCACAGTTAAAGTTTCTGCTATCCACACTTCTCTGTTTTAAAAATATTTGTTTCTGCTGTTGCTGTGTGACAAACACAAGAAGAAACCAACTTCCAGTTGTGTAGTGTGTCCAATGTCTACAGTAGAACATCGGGCATTTTGATTTATAGCAAATCTTAGGCAATACTCCATGCAAATACCAGTAATTTATCGGGGAAGTATTTTTCAAGTTGACATTTAAAGTAAACTTACTAATTGTAAGTCTAAATTACATTGTTAAAGTAAAACTATTTGTACCTTGTCCTTTTCATAGCAAAAAGTACGTATACCAGGAAGGCTACGAGGGTGCAGGCTAGCAGAACACTGAGCACGATAGTTGCAATGAGTTCAGGAGTTGCCGCGTCAGCAGGGGCCTCTTCTATGGCAGCAGTAACAGACGTTGAAAATATTTTCTCCAGTTCTGCCTCAACGTTACTTTTCTGCTCCCTAAGTTTTCTGAAGATAGAAGAGTAAAATGCTGATGATTTATCAGACCTTCATTTTGGCTTGAAGAGTATTGAAGAAAATAACAGAATACCACTCTCTGGTGCACCAAGACCTTTTCCCAAAGATTCAGACTTGTCATGTCTTTCATTTGGGAAAAATTTTGTTTTCTAGTAACCAGCCCTGGTACTTATGAAGCAAAATGCTGCAAAGGTTGGAAAATTGAACTTGAGAGGTCAGTAGCCTCCAAATCCACGTCAAGGCAGCCGCATATAGTCTTGCAGATACCAAGAGTGCTTTTCTCAGAGGGGAAGGTTCATCCATGCAGACTGCTTCCTATGACCACAGGCTCCATTAGTAATATCAGTCACAAACAATTACTAGTTTAAGAGGGGTGTTGAGTCTAGAAATCGAGCGTTTAAATAGCAGCTGCCCTTCATAGAAGGTTTATAAGAATATGCATTCATACCACTGTCATGTTATGAAACAAAACATAAAATATACCTAAAACGTAAGTTTTTAAGCAACATTCTGCAATTCTGGGGTGAAATCAATGTATTTTTAAATAATATTCTTTCTGCTTCAGTTTTCTATAAAACTGACTTTAAAATATATTTGCATAATTAAACAGCCTTATTCATATTTTTGACAAAATCTGAAAATTACCCTTCAATAAATAATGAAAGCTTTCTGAATTCGAAAGTCTCCATTTAAGCCTTGAGATAAGTCTCAGATAAACTATTTGATCTAAGCCTGTCCAGTCCAAGACATTAATAATTTTAAGGGAAACAAAACCTAGCTGCATAGCTCTGACACCCAGAAGACAGACTGTGCCATACAGACCTTTTTACATCTTCTGCAGGTACTTCCTTGTTTACCACATCAAAAGTAGTAATTTTTACATAGGTTACATCAGTGCTGCTTCTCGCTTTTCTTTCAAACTCATTGAAATAAACATCAACAATGTAGACATGCCACGCAAGTTTATCTTCCAGGATCCTGCCATCATATTAAGAAAACATTTTAAATTAACTAGGCAATGACAAATTCTTTTACTCTTGAAATTAAATGACAGACAAGTAGTATTTAATACAACACTTTGCAGATATTCAGTATTTTAATCTAAGCATGTAAAAATGCAAAAAAATCTAAGCATGTAAAAAATCTAAGCATGTAAAAATGCAAGATTATCATCAGCAAAAGAATTAAGCTGTTAGCACAATGTCATTGAGTGATTGAGCAGCAAAAGAAAAAAAAAACATACGGTCCTTGTCTCTGACTGGTAAGCAAAGATACTTTTCAGTAGTAGATGCTATAACTTCTGTACATAGCCTGAAAATTCTTAGATAGGTGCCATTAGGATAACTGAACAATTAATTAGAGAAAGGAAGGGTTAACAAACCCTTATATCTAGATTTCATAACCAATATTGGATAGGATATCATGCTTTTCAAAGTGACATATCATGCTTGACATTATTTTTTATAAATACAGGCAGTGATACCTATAGAGTATTGTAAGTACTAAAGGGGAGGAGGGAAATTCAGTCTCATAATCCTCATTGTTCTCTCCTGCTTTTTCACAGAGAGATTTTCACACTGGATTTGACCATTGGCGTAGTTCATCCATCATTCTGATGGCAGGCAGTACCAGCTGCTTTGAAGAAAACAGCAGAGCAGCTCTAGGGCTTCCATGTGATTTTTACCAACAAGAAACTGGTGCCATAATAGTATCAACGTCACACACTCATTTTTCCACCCTTCAAAGTGATTTCCCCTCACAAGCACAGGACTCAATTTCTAATGTAAATAGATGTTTATGTATAATCCAACAAAGGATCTTGTGTCTTCATTAACATGCCAAAAAGGCCAAAATCTGTTTTTAATTGTAGTGTGGCCATCCACACATCACTAGCTAATGCCGTAGCACCGTAGGGCTGAGAACTCCTTGAAAAACTCTGCTGCTGTGCCACGAGGGGGATATTTCATCTGTAGCAAAGGTGGGTTTGGTTTGTGGCCTCTATCCTACCTGTCTCCATATCTGTGTCTTGGCCCTACTATCCATGCAGAACTTTATCCTAGGCTGTTAAAAATCATAGGAACATTGAGGTGGGAAGAGACATCTCAAAGTTGTCTAGTCCAATGACCTCTTTGACATTCATCAGCTCAGACCAAAGCTTTACCTGGTAAAAACTGGTGGATTCCTGTGAATTCCCTCAAATTATTCTGAACTACATCAAGTTGAAGACCTAGCTTTTAAGGGGCGCTGGCTGTATCACCTCTTCTGTAGGCTGTCAGATGCCCATCTCAAAGGGACTCTAAATTTGTCATTAGATCTTAACTCAGAATAAGCATCACAGTTTCAAAAATACCTTTTTACTTCAGCAATGTTTCTTTCAACAACATTAATCTTCTGATTAAGTACCACCGCCACAACGTTGAAACTGGAATCAACAGTTACCTAATAAATAAAGAAATCACATGTAAGGTTTTCTAAAGCATTTGTACCGGTCTTAGATTGACTTTCAAAAAAATAAATAAAACCACCAAACCCAACCCCCTCCAAAACCCTCTGATACAAAATAATTGTCCTCTAAAAGTCAGTCTTCATGCCAACATATTTTCAAATGGAAATGGAAAAGGCAACCTCATAATTCTGGCCTGAAAGTACGTAGTAAATACTGGTGTATCTGATGGTCTCACCGTATGGTGTTAAATAATTTTTTTTTCCTCATTACCAAGCCTAGCCCTTCTTGTATACAGAGTTTTGACATGGAAGCAAATGAGGACTATAAATAGCAAAATAGCAATCTTCCTTACACTGACTGTTGCCCGGGTTGTGAGTCTTCCTGTGCCTTGGTCTGCAACTTGGACTTCCAGGTAAAATGTTCCAACCTTTCCTGCTACAGAAACTGTAAAAATCTGCCCTGTATTTTCATCGATGTCAAATTCATTTGTTGGATTATTCACTAAGCTGTACCGCAGAAGTCCGTTGTCTCCTGAATCGGGATCTGTGGCCTGTGTTTAAAAAAGGTGATTTGTGAAACTCAGCTTGTGGCTTTTGGGCTGCATGTTGCTCTTCAAACATCAAGACATGAAGAGCACAGAAAGATACTCTACCTGAACTGTAATAACCGGATACTTGTACGGCACAGAGTTCGGTATCCGAGCAGAGTAGGCATTATTCAAAAATACTGGGTTTTCATTTACATCCTGCACTGAGATTGTCAGCATTGCCACATTTTGAGCAAATAGGCCTATTAAACAGACACAAGTTAACTGCAACAACAAACACCAGCGAAGCACAAAGGCCAGGCCCTGGCTTTGCAGCAGTATGACTGCTGCGTGTGAGGAACAGGGAAGAGAAAGGGAACGCAGCAGGGATGTGCCCAGAGGAGCTCTATCTCACTCCTCCGGGGGCTTCAGTGAGAGCAGGCAGTTCAAGGCAAAAGGTGACAGCGCTGCTCCTCTGTCAGCTCTCTCCAGCTGGCTGTGCTGTACCAGGCAAGGGACAGGCAGGTTCTCCTGCTGGGGAGTCCAATGCCCAGCTATTTTATTCTTTTCTGAGATCACGGTAAGGGTCCTGTGGGGGTTTGCACCCTTGGAGGAAGGCTGCTGCCTTTTCTCTGCACAACCTTGACCTTCAGCTTTTTATCTTTCACATCAGACTTTTCAGTTAAAGAGAATCATGATTCCTACGTTGGGTTTCAAATACAGAAGATGTGTTGATTTCCCCTGATTTAAGTTGGAACGTCCTTTGAAGCAAAAAGTTACCTGAACGCTGGAATTCCGTGGCAGATGAGAGGTTTTCATTTGCTTCAATTAAAATCACATACTGAGAAACTTCCTCATAGTTCAAATTAATTGCTGTTTTCAGCTGACCACTTTTCGGATCCAATCTAAAATGACCTGAAAGGAAAAATAAGCACCTTCGTTGTTATAGCTGCCATTTCACGTCTATACCTCCTGCCTTTTGTGTCTTAGTTGCTCTTAGGTTGTTTCCATGGGTCTTTTGCTCTTAAGAATATGAAATGCAGCACTTCCACTGGCTGAGCAGCAAAGGCATCACAGCTGGGGTCCTATCCCAGTCCAAACAGGTCATAAACATGTAAAGAAGCAACATACTTGTAAAACAGAATTGCAGCTTCTTGTTGCACAACTCCTTTTTCACTGATTTCCAAGTTTTCTCTCCGTTTCTAATTATTTCCTTTTTTGTGCACCAAATGGAGTCGCAGCACAGCTGCAAAAGCTGAAGAAGGGCAGATGCCCTAACATAGGTGCAAGCGCAAGGAAACAATAGACTAAAAGTGATTGGCAGGGAGGAAGCTGCTTGCAACTTCTATTTTGGTTCCCTCAGCCTGCCAATTATCCTAAATTAAGACTACAGGAAACCATTTTCTAGCAAGTTACCACCCGCTCTTTAGCCAAGGACGATTAACAAAGTCTATGCTGAAAGAAATTCTTTGTGTACTGTCTTTTTTTAAAAAAATGACACAAGTTTTTATCCTTGCTCTCCATCTCCTCATTTACATACACCAACATCTGCCACACAAAAGACAGGTTATTCTGTTGTCTTAGCTATTTTAACTCGTAGGAGAAATAGTACTCACCTTTTTCATTGCCAGATACAACTGTATAATCAATCGGCTTTCCTAAAGCATCAACCACAGTGAAAGTGTAAATTAAACTATCCACTCCTGTGTTTTCCAAAACGGAAATGCTAAAATAGAAAATAAATGATAAATCATAATGTTAAATCTCCCAGCAGTTGTTGCACTGGCCAGCTTTGAAGTTTAACTCTTAAAAGAGTGAGTTCTCTGTGGAAAATCCTGCTCCCCTCCCCTCTAGTTGTTTGCTAGAGCTCACTGACAGTCAGAGTGCAGTGCAAGCCCTACCTTTCTAGCCAGACCATTTGTTTATCCTTGAGTAAAAGCTAAGGAAGAATGTTTTATTAGTGTGCAAGAGGAAAGGGACAAAGAGTCTGGCTTATACAAGCTGCATGATAAAGAAATAAAGGGCAATGCCTCACATCACGTTCACAGAACCACCAGCGTAGCAGAATTTCCTGGATGTTTTGTTTTAAAAAAAAAACAACAAAAAATAGATGTCCTTTCTTCTGTATGGAAGACTATGAAAATTAGCTTCAACTTTCAACTTTAGTATGTTTTCCACTACCTGGAAAATACATACCAGTTATATAACTTAATATGAAAGCCTCACCTGATTTCGCTCTCGTTAAACCGAGGAACAAATGGACGGTTGTCAGACACATTAAGAGTAATCATAGCAGTGTCGTTTAAAGATGGAAAGCCTTTGTCCTTAGCCATCACTGTTAAATGGATCTCTCCAGATCTAGACAGGTTTCCAGTTGTAACTATTTTCCCCTCACTCATATCTTCTATCAGGAAGAACGGGCTGAAGTTTTGATCAGGGAGGATGTAGTACTCAATAAGGCCATTTTGCCCCTGCCATGAAAGGAACACAACTTCGTGTAACTATTGCTTGCAAGACCACGTTAGTTCAGTGCCTCAAGTCCCACAGTACAGGCTCACTGGAATCTCAGCATTTCCATACTTAAACGGACAGAATGCCAGAGGCATTTTAAATAACTAGAAAGAAGCAGGCTCAGAGCTACTTTGTGCTTAAGCTGTAACACAAGAGCAGCAGCAGGGGAAGGGGCCAATGGGCAGAGCCCCCCCAAATTCATTTTGATGTTCCAAGCTCCAAAAAAATTCCCATAGCAATACTAAAGAAAACTACGTGCACTGGGAGTACATTTTGAAAGGTAGGATTAACACTGAAACAAGATTTGACAATGTCTAAATGTCTCTAGTGACTTTATTTCAAGAATGAAAACTTGGAGTTAGCTATGGTAGTAGGATGAATGCTGATAAAAGCATAAAGCAGAAAAAAATTCACAGGCAGTTGGCCAGTTACACAGTAAAAATGTAAAAAAAAAAAAAAACAACTCTAATGAAAATAAGTTAAGGACACGTGTAGAGGGGGACAGTCAGAAAAGTTAGAGAGTCATCTAAAGGTGTGATGTCAACGAGAATAAGCCGAAGTCCCTTGGATCCTTTTCCCACCCTGCGGAGAAGCACAGCCTAACCACTGCTATGAGGGCAAGCCCTATTCCTGCCTGCCACAGGGGACCTTGTGGTCATTTTACTCTGTGCACATCACTTCACTTTCCTGAGACAAGCCATTTTGACAAACCCTTAGCATTTGCTCTACTGCACTTTGCTCTGGATTTCTGGAAAGCATTATATTCTGTTCTTCCATGGCTCTGCAGCAGCAGGATCAAACCCTACCATGAACATCTGTTGTCACCGAGTATCTGTGGATTTCTAATTACTTCTAGAACAGGGAGGAATAGGGACAAAGCCCTAACAGCTTCAGTGCTGGAGTGCCCCAGAATTCTGAAAGGGTGGCACAGGGAAGATGAGTGCCACTCTGCATGGCAGAGGACCAGACATATCCAAAGGGTGAGTTTCATTAGGGTCTCAATGCAGATCTCACAGAGTGCAGCAACTTTCATAAGCAATTTCACTTTTTATATAAAATCATTGAGAAGGATGGTAAAAAAAGGGGCCATTAGATCATTTGCAGCCATGTAGCACAGCTGTGGCTATTTTAACCAAAATTATGCATTAAGAAATAAGGCAGCAACTGCTGCACCTATTTTGTTGTCACTTCTAGATGGTTCATCGTTTAAATTACATAATTCGTAATGATGTTGTCAAGCTGATCTGGTTGACTACTGGATATCTCTGCCAATGCCTGGATACTACTTGGTGGGTGCAGTACAGATATATCAAACAAAATTACTTTTAAAAATGGGGACAGAAAGAACTAGCTGGGGTACCACACTTCAGAGGAGTTTCGTAAGCAGACTTTTCAAGCCAGCTACATGACGTTTAGCTTTTACAGATTCTTCTGATTCAGAAGGTCAAGTAACTTCAGAGACACTAAATTGCGTAAGTCCTTTCATACTTCTGAAAGGCTGGTACAGCTCCATATAGCGAGATGAAAAATTAAGGCAAATACAGCTGAAGAAACATGCCCAAAGACAGGGAGTACATCAGTGTTAAGGCAGAAATATCAAAAGTCCTAATTTTCAATTCCCAGTGCTGTTACTCAATCAGAATTCACTTTCTGCTACAGTTGGTATTTCATGCCTAGAGAATGGAGAAAAATACATTTGGGCTGCAGCTTAAAGCAGTGTCAAAATCAAACAGGAGTAGTTACCTGATCTTTGTCGGTAGCGCTTACAGTTATGACATGAGCACCTACAGGATTAATCATGTTTATAGAAGTGGAATAGGAATTCTGAGCAAATACGGGAGCATTATCATTCACATCAATCACTAGAACAGTCACATGAGTAGTCGCCTAGAAAACAAAATGGTTTCATGCATTTTAGAATATTTAGAATGTCTTACTTACTTATTTTTTTTATTTACATATACAACAAGGAGTATATATTAAGACTTTGAAAATGCTGTAGTAAACTATTGTGTCAGGTTTATTTTTGGGAGCTCAACATCAGAGATCCCTACAGGATTTTAATAGGAGAGGTAGGAATTCAGTGTTGCAGTAGGATTCTACTTCTTGAAAGGTGTCTGAATGAGTAAGAGTAGGATGTGTTTAGGAGGTCACTATGTCCTACTACTGCTGCTAGACGCAGTTAAGGGAACCACACCTGTTCTAGTTCTATTAAATAAGTGTGTACTATCTTTTCAAATAAAAGAAATACAGCAGAACTAGAAAAAAATTGCTGAAAATTTCTTTTTAGCCCATGAAAAATTATCATGGCACTTACAGTACTAACAGCAGCAGGCAAGAATTCCAGTTCCTCAGCACAGGTTCGTCTGCAAACAATTCAGGGTCAAATTCTACCATGCACGATTATGAAGTATTTCAACTAACTATTGAGTGTAATACTACTCAGCATGGACAAAGGTTGCAAAAGTCCAACCCAAAACATGATTAGGTGACTTTTGTTCCGCACAATAAATGTCCTTGATAGATCTCCCTCCCACTAGTTCAAAATCCACTCTGAATAGAAGAGTCACTGTTAATTACAATAATGGTCTTTTACCTGATGGAAAGGAGCAGATTTATTGTTGACTGCATTCACTGTAAGGTTGTAGTTACTCATGGTTTCATAGTCTGGAGACTTCTTTATCTTAATGTTGCCATGTATTTCATCTATTTCAAATATATTTCCTTCACCACCTGAGATACATTTAAAGAAGCATTATCAATGAATACATCTTAGAAGCACAGGATTAACTACACTCTTAAATTATGTTCATTTGTGTTTTGAGCTCATTAAGACAATTTTTTAAATATCTTATAGAGAATGTAGAAGAAACATAGAAAGTATTTTGAGCAGATGAGCATTTGAAATGTGAGCCAGCATAATGGGTTAAACAAGTTTTGCAGATATATCTATCACACTCAAAAAGTAATAGTGCTTGAGGCACGCAAATGATGATGGACAGCACATTGGAGTTCTGGGGTGAATCTCTGGAAGGAAATTCCTCCAAGCCTGTGCAACTCAGAGGAGATCAGAGGTGTTCCCAGGCACTTTTACAGTCCTCTGACCCTCTGTACGTTCAGTCTCATGTTTGCTGTTTACAACAGTTATGAAGCACTGTAACAAGACAGTGCTCTTGCCAAGATCTCTAAGGGGAGATGTCACTGAATTTATTCTATCTCTAATGAAGGTGGACTGAGTGGCACCTAGATCTAAAGAGAAATCAATTTGACTGCCAAAAGACCTGGCAGTGACTTTTATTGATTTTGGCCACCCTTGTGCAAAGCCACTTCAAAGTCTGTATGTAAATTGGAAATAGAAGACTCTTAAAAACATATCAGCTGTATACGCATCGCTTTTGACGGTCCATACAACAAACCCAACTATTTCAACTTCTGCAGGCTTTGGTCCAGAGGGGCCTAAATTTCCATCTCTGTCAGATTTAGGGGCAGTGGCAAAAGGGGCACTCTTCCCAACTGTAATGCCATCAGCTACCACAGTTAAATGTGACAGGAAGCACGAATCAGAGCTCTCAGTCACTGCAGTTCACAAGCTGTAAATGAAAATGTAAAATTAAATTGAAGGTACTTTTTATTAATAGCCTGGGCAGAGTACTCTGAAGTAGCTGAGTAGGTGACCTGCTGTCTGTCATGGCACTTCCGCTGCAGAGGTAAAGGTGTCCAGCACAAGGCTGAAGATGACAGCTCTCCAGCAGCCCTCGATAGTGAATCAGGTCCCTGACACACCTGTGATACCATTTACATCTGCTCCTAGTAGCTGTAAAATGCTCACAGTCCACAGGCTGAGGAGAAGCTTAATTTAGCAGCATTTAATGCCTGGCGAAGGCACAGCAGGTTCTACAAGGCAGGGATGAATTAGTTCCTAGACCCTTATTCCTCATTCAAGAAAGCTATGGGCATTTTTTTTTCCCCCATCAAAATTACTCCTGCTGATTGTGGCTACAGCAGTTGAGTAGCTAAAGATTTTTAAAAAAAATGGTTTTTAACAGAATTAACAATACGATTAAAAGCACAACGATTTGTAGTTTCTGCAAAAGAAGTTCCTACTCAATCAGTTCGAAAGCTGTATGAGCATAAATTTGTAAAATACAAAGCCAGGTGAAAGTGAACCTTCTTGGCTTATGTGGAAAGGGGTTGGGAGATAACACACAACGATAACAGAGCGTTCTCTTTATGCTCATAACAGCATAGGCAGCAAAGTGACAGTTGTTCCAGTGCAGTGAGAGAATTCCTTGTTACCTGTAAGACTATATAGAACAAAGGCATTGTCTCCTGTGTCTCTGTCCGTTGCTGTGATTTTTCCAACTATGAATCCTACAGGCGCATTTTCATTTACACTGAATTCAGTCACGGGAGCAAAGGCAGGTGGCCAGTCATTAACATCAATGATCTTTATGACAACCGTGCAGTAACCTCTCTTCTTCTCAGGGATTCCATCATCTTCAGCATATACCACAAACTGTAAGTTGCACAATTATTGGTAATGAGAAAGCATATAAATAAGTACTTGCATAAGGATTAAAAAATCTGGGTGAATTTTAAACTCTGGAGTATTCTTAGAAATGTAAACTCAAATTCTGAGTTCCCGTCAAAATAATTATTGAAACTTAAGGAGTATTTGGTCAATAAAACAAGTCTTTCTACATAGAACCAACAAATTCACCAATATTTTTGCTTGAAGCAAAATAAGATCATAAAAAATATCCAGCAGTGACAGCAGCAATAGAGAAGATTAACCGAGAATCCGCAAGATCTCAGTCCAGTACAGATTCAACCAAAACAGACAACACTGAATATATGAGCTGTCATTTTCATGTTAGTTATTCATGTGCTGATGTGTTTGAGAGTTTGCACGACATGAGAGTAATGAGCCTTGCTTAAATTTCGCTACAGTCTAAAGGCAGCTTTAATAATACATCACATCTTGAGATACTTATGTTCTAAAACAACGCCTAAAACGTTCAAGCAATATCAAGCTAAACAAAACCAAAAGTGTCACCGGTTATCCAAGGGAAAGATAAAGAGTTCTGCATAACAAAAAGACTTAAGAAATCTAAAGCAAACCTGATACTCTGTAGGTTCCTCTTCATAATCAAAGGAGGCAGTGGAATAAAGAATTCCAGTTGCTTCATCTATCCTGAATTTTAGTCCGTTTCCACTGAGAATACCATATGTTAGGAAACCGTTTCTACCTGTATCATTATCCTGAGCTTTCAGCTGGACAATCTGAGTAGCGGGTGAATTCTGTGGATGAAGGACAGATTGAGGCTGTCAGAGACTTTGGTTAGCTGCGATTTCTTGAATTATGTGAAAGGGGCAATAATGAGCACCGCATACACTTACAGTAGTATAGACATTTTAAAATCAAAATTGTACAACTCATTCAGGACAGTAAGAGAACCTCTTGTGTTTTCTAGTTTACAGAAAAGAACTATTTCCTCCCCTGTGTCTCTACCTACAGCAGCAATCTTCAGGAAGAAAAATCTCCATGATTTCAAACAGGCATGAAACTCAATGGATGGCATCAACTTCAAAACCATGTTTCTTTCCAATAATAATTACTCTTTTCAAGATAAATAATCTATTTTGCCCTTTTTGAAAATGGTATTAAGATTGACAGTAAATATCAGTGTTTTACTTGCCTGGCCATTTTAGACATGATCTAAAGTTATTTGATCCAACAATTCCTACCGTGTAAATATTCCACATGGAAATCAATTTTTAAGGTTGGGAAATGTGATTCTAACTCTTCTCCATTAAACTGACATAAAAATAGGTGTAACAATTAAACTTTATCTAGCTCAATATTAGAAATGGACTAGATTTTCAATCAGTTGTGGCTGTTAAAGAGAATGTGTGCGAATCAGCTGGTAGTCTCAAAGGCAAGTTACGTGCTATATAAAACATAAACATGACCAATGTGCTGCTTTTTCAAAAAGTAGCTAGCATGTGAAAAGTGTTGTTTGAAAATTGAAGAGTGAAACATTGAGGTAGATGCTTTTGCATAATTAAATGCTGTGGTTTCTTTTGTAGGCTATCGTAACGTAACAGCTGCAGACTGAAGTCTGGCTTGCTTTCTGCCACCAATTACCTAGCGTCAGGAAGAATCACAACTGATTGTACATAAGCAAGACGAGAAATGTTGCTATATTAGACACTTTTGCCTGCTACTTCTCTGTAGCAAGCTCCCTTACAAAAGGCTAAGTGAGAGTCTGAGGTAACCAGCACATCCACTAGATTCTGAATGCACATGAATATTCTCTGTGTACAAATATGCAAAATGGGAGTGGCTGGTTTTCCTTCATGGAGCCCTTTACTAGTAAAAGATTCACTTTTCCTTCATGTCCACACTTCTAGACTATTCTCTTTGTGTACTGGGATTTTCAGCTTGAAATGAACTTTGAAACATCATATGGCAGAACAGAATGGCAAGCCTGTCCGGTTCCAGAACGTTTACCTGTATACTCGCTGAAAGTTTTTTCAAAATTATTATTATTTTGAGGATTTATTTTTGTGATTCAGTTTGGATGACATTTTCTTACCTCTTCCAAGCTTTCTTCTAGTAGAAAGGATGGGAAAACTGGAGGGAAATCATTTTCATCAATAACTTCCACATTCACAGAAACTTCATTAAATATGTTAGCGTTAGTCGCATCTGTTGCTCGCACATTGAAAATGACTGGAAAATCTTCAAATTTCAAATTCCTTCTTGTTCTTACGATACCAGTGGATGAATCAATAGTGAAATACCCTGTTTAAAAAAACAAACAGAAATTATTCTGTTTATTATTTTACTAGTTAAAACTGAAGATATGAACCCTTCAATGCAAACTATACATTATGTGTATGAATATCGTATGTTACAGTATTCTTCAAAGAACAAAATAGAATTCAACATGGATTTATGAAAATAGTCAGACGTATCCAGGGCCGTAATTAACAAAAATAAATAATTCAGAAGGTCAGATGGGAACCAAAGGGAAGGAGAAGTTCACTCCAGCACTCTCCAGTCAGAAGGGCTTCACCTTCCTCTGAAACAGTTAGAAAGTATTTGTCTCTGTTTCAGTCAGAAATTATTTTATTTCCTATGACGTCCTGTTCTTACTGAAGGTGAAGAATTCTGCAAATAACTTCAAGGAAACCACAACTTCATACAAAACACAAAAAAGAAATACAAAGTGGCTAGGTGTGATGATACAACAAAATCAGCTCCCTTCAGTAAAAAAAAAAGTGACAAAGCACTGATCCACTTGATCTGATGTAAACTTACTCTACGCATTCATGTTTGTTATGAAAATGTTGCTGAGTTCGTTTTTCTACCAGCAGTCTTTATGCTGAATTAGGTATTCTTTCTCCAGTCACTGTAACCTTATATCTGTTCAGGTACCACCTGATCTTCCTGTAGCAGACATAAAAAAGCTGGTGCAGTCAGCTCTGTGTCATGTGGCTCTAGCTAATCTGACAAATTCTATCATGTGCCCACACCTGATCCGTACCAGATTTGTACATCTGCTTGATACACATCCAGTATTAATGGCTGTAGAACTGAAATAAAAGCAAAAAGAGAGGGAAGAAACAATCCAAAAGCTAAGGGCTCTGCAGCGCTAGTTGTTTAACACACCCTCTTCCTTGTTATTTCACATAAAGAGCTTACCCTTTCCATCTCCAGATACAATACTGTGTATCACGGGGACCTTATACAACACATTGATGTGTACAACAAATGCATCTGGCAACGTCTTCTCACTCAGAGGGGCAGGCTGATAGACTGCTTCAGAGAACACTGGGAATGAAATGCTGATGGGAGCTATTGTTACTGACACCTGCAGAGAAAAGGACATGCCCACAAGGTTATGTTTTCAGGTTTAGTTTAGCAGTTATTAAGATATTTAGCAGTTATTAAGATATGCAACAGCAGAAGCCTGGAACTTTGCCAGTAACAAAAAGTCTGATTGCTGCATGCTGAGTTTGACACATTAGTGCCCTCAAGGCAGTGAAGGTTGCTGAAAAACAACCTTGCCAATTTAGGTTCACCTCTATGCTTTCCTAAATATAGAGCGTGATTCCAGTCCATCGCATGCAGCACATTTCAAACGGCTTGTCGAGCTCAACAGGTCTCAGAGAGAAGTACTGATCTGTATTTGCAACAAATTCTTCCACTGGAGAATGCATGACCAGAGTAGGAGCTTGTAAGTACAGTATTTTAAAATTATTATAACTGACTTTATATATGAAAAAAGGTGACAGGCAGTAAATAAATAATGCCTACTGCTTCTATTATTTGTTTCTAAATAATGCCAGACAGCTGCCATCCAATGGTCTGAAGAATGATGGCTCCTAAGTCTACATTTTAAGGTTCTGTTGAATATAATTTTCTACATGTCTTTGCCATATACATTTCTAGTCCTGTTTTTTTTTTTAAGTCTGCTAAGCTGTGATATTTAGTGGCACAAAGATCACTAGCCAGTTATAAGCACTATGTAAAAAATATTTATTTTATCATATTTACATTTTTCAGTCTTCAATTTAGAATTTATTTTTTCTTGTATTATAGGAAACTAAAAAGGAACACCTTATTTGCTCTCTCCTGTTTATTCTATCATGTACTTCGTTACATCCTCGCCAACTGTCCCACCCTTTGACCTTGCACAGAAGACTCCACTCCTCTAATCTTCCTCCCTTACAGTCTAGAGCTTCTGTCTTTTTTTTCTGAAATGGAAGGATCAAAACAGTGATGGGTGGTGTGCTAGCAATTGCTATAGCAGCATAACTCTGTAACTGTTATCATCTTGTATCCTGTTCCTGAAACAGAAGCGGGACTCTGACATTCTGATTCCCGTTTCACATAGTTTTGCCTCACTGATACCTATTTCCTGACATAATTACACTCAGTTTAGAATAAAACAATCTGGGGAATAAACTGTGCAAGTAGATACTAAGGTAAAAATTTTAGTACCTTTACAGAAGTTGAAAGAGGTGGCAGACCCGAATCTGTAGCAGTGACCATCAAGGAGTGATACAGGGGAACAGTCTGTTTGGATAAGTCTCTTGTTAACGTGAGTACTCCTGTGGTACTGGAAAGACTAAAGAGGCCTTCTGAGTTTCCATCTGAAGACAGAAAAACAAGTGTTGGAGGTGTTCAACAGAGCTAGAAGAGACAAGCGACTGAATTATACGCCCAGGATTTGAGAGGCACAGGTTGAAATCCTAATCTGTATATGTGATTTGGAGCAAGACACCTGGCCTCTCTTGATTCTGCATCTGCATCACGGAAGTATTTGGGCTGGAAGGGTCCCTGTGAGGCCTCTAGTCCAACCTCTTGGCACAAAGAAGGGTCAAGAATTAATTCAGAGGAAGTTGCTCAAGGGTTTGATCCATCAGGTGCTGAAAGCCTCCAAGGACAGCCTTCTCTGGACAACCGGTTCCAGTACTTAGTTATCCTCACGGTGGACTTTTTTTTTCCCCTTCTATCCAGTCAGAACCTGCCATTTCAATTTATGACCATTATCTCTCATTCTTGTGTCACGCAGCTTAGTTTAGCAGTATGCAAACACCTTAGTAAAAAAAAGCCCGTAAGATTTTTTTCTAACATACCTGAAATATTGTAGAAAATGCCTTCATCATAACCCTTGCTTTCATCTCTTGCATTGATATCTACCACCAGTGTACCAGCTGTAGAATTGTCTAGAAGGATCTGGTAATATGAGGGTTTGTCGAATATGGGTCCTTCTTCATTAGCGTCTTCCACGGTAACTAAGGAAAGACGGTTCGTGTCTGAGTGTAAACATGAGTTTTACAAGCTATTTCTTCAGCTAATATAAACCAGCACAGCTCCTCTGAATTGAGTTGGGGCTCTTTCAGTTTAACCAGATGGCAACCTTGTTTTCTGTACTTCAAAATGCTTGCCTTTGTGGATTAAATTATTTACTGCTCAAGCCATAGTTTCCCACAACGGCTGCACTTCTGGCTAGCACGCTGTCACTACTGTCTGTCATGAATAACATCATTTTATTGTTTTGTTGGACTCCCTTCTGTGTCCATATTCATTTGTTATCTCTAGTCTCTGTAAGCGTTGTGAGATAGGATTGCTTAGGTTTATATTTGTAGATGACCTCGCACAACAGGGTCATGGTCCACAATTAGTGAAGCTGGCTGTAACAGTAACATAAATAACACAGAACAAGAAGTAATAAACTAATACTTCCAGTCATACTGAGAAAAAGTAGGGCTGCCCAAAAACTAGGATACCAACTTCTCAGAAATGTTTTATGTTGTGTTGGGGAAAAAAAAAGATAGATTTTTTTTTTTTTAAGGAAAAAAACCAAACAGCAATAAAGTACTGTTATTTTAACAACACCAAAAATCATTGTCAACATTTTTTTACCACTCTAGAAGCAGGCTTTCTGTAAACAAACAGAAAGAGAACTGAATTATGTCTCTGGATATCTTTTCAATGAAAATGTTCTCAAAAAATGCCATAGAAAAATTTGTGAATACATTGACGTAAGTCTGTTAGTTTGTGTGAAAAATCTTAATTTTTGACAAGCCAAACATTTTTTGAGAAAAATTTCATCTGCCTATAGTGAAAAGGTCACATCATCATTTCTGATAATTTACTTTAGCAGACTGTATTACTACTGAAGGCTATCTTTATGCCTCATAATTACACGTGCTGAAATACTCCCTAAGGGAAATGAAGGTAAATTTTTTGTGGTAAACTAGAGCTACCTGTAATGTTTGCTGTGTCCTGGAGATACGGCTCTCCAGGATTAAAAGCTTTCAGAATAAATGTATACTGGGAATGACTTTCATAGTCCAGAGGTTGAAGAGTTGTAATATTTCCGGAAAGTTCTCCAACATGAAATGAAGAAGTCTCTCCAATTATGGCGTAATGAATAATGGCATTGTACCCTATATCTTCATCTGTGCCTGCTGCACTCAAAATCTAAATGAGAAAAAAATAACCAAAAAACCAAAACCACCAGGTTTAGAGCAGAATTAAGACAGTGGCAAAACATACACACAAGACTGGTATTTACCTACATAGTGTTTACTGACTGAATTACTCATATGGCCATTCATTGCACTGCTAGAATACTGACACAGCAGATAGCAGGGCTGGTAGCAGATGTTACAGATTCTTAGGTGGCACCTCTTCCTTTGGTTCCTGTAAACCATTAGTTCACATCTGCAAGGCAGATATGGAGCCAGAAATGGATACACTGGGAGAAGACAGAAAACCTTAAGAACAGGGGCATGCTGGATATATGCACACCACCTACAGCATCTTTAAAACATGTTGCCTGTAGGTCCTCTGAAAACTAGATCCAGGCAGTGTGGCATCACTGCTGGGGACAGGAGGGCAAGGGGGAGCTGAACAAAGAGAGCTTTAGGAAGACTCAGTGGGGTAGGCACTCCACTGTCATATAAAATGAACATGATGTGTGATTTTACAGACTCCACAAAGTTAAAAAAAAAATCACCAATGCATAGTTACGGTAGATTACTACCACTTCTAAGTATACATACAGAAAACTGCAGAACAGTCTATTTATTCTTCATGCCACGTACCACATGTGGAGGCTCATTCTCTTTTACAGTCACAGAATATGATTTCTGGGGGAACACTGGTGGGTTGTCATTCACATCTTCCACAGTGATGCTTAGAACTAAGCTTGCGGATTGTGAAGGATTGCCAGAATCGGTGGCCTGTGAATAAACAACTTGTCATGAAATGTAGCACTACACTGACACAAATTTATCTTACCAGTTCAATTTAATTCCAAAAATTGTGAAACTGTCTCAGAAGACTTTCTGCTGGAGCAGTTATCACCCAATGACATTGCTCCAGCCCTGTACTTGATTAGGTGTTGCATGCCTTTCTGCGGCTGGTATCCTCACCATATCACATGCTTTGCCTTATTTCACGAACAATTAATCAAAAGCTCAAGCCTGGATCCAGATCAAATGTGTCACGCAATCAGATGTGGCACTAATCAACATAAAACCATGGTATACAGATGCATATCTGTGATGTGGCATTTAAAAGAACATCAAAATCCCTTGCATCTTGAGGGTTTGAAGTGTCTACAAAGCAAGCTGTGAAGAGTACCTAGTATGTGACAAATTCACAGTCAGTTTTACATTGCACAAATATCCACCGTAGAAAAATTCTCATCTATAGATACAGATTTTAATATGTTTCCTTGCTGTCCTCAATATGTTCCACAAATTCCTTCACTTCTTAAATCATTTGTTAGCAGTAAAGATCTCCTTAAAATATATTTGTGCATGGTGGCCAGTGCTGGAACTCTTCTTTGTATGCACAATAATTTATCTGATGAATAGCAGTAAAAATCAATGAAATCAGCTAGAATAGATACCCACATGAATGTTGGATGAAACTTTATGCTTTCACTTTTTTTTTTTACTTGGATATCTATATTTCAGGTATTTTAAAAAGGTCTAAGTACATATATTTTGAAAAAAAAAACATAAGGGAAAGGGACAAACAATAAGGATTGGCAAAGCAGTAAAAGCAGTACAGCAGTATGGCAGCTGCATGGTCTAAAATGGACTCTGTAATGCTTTGCAGATTTCACAGTAAACTATCATGTAACTATGACCTTTAAGATCTGATGTTCATGCATAATTTACTCACTAATACCAATTTACAAAGCAGAAAACAAAGCTCTGGGTCCACAACATAACAAACAGCTGAAATTCATTAATGAATTCTAATGCAGTTCACTAAGATTAAGTGTTTTTCTAACGATGATTCGGTATTTTCTCTTTTTTATGTTGAAATTGTATTAAATCTGTCAACTTACTATTATTTTCAATTCATAACTATCCATCATCTCTCTGTCTAGGGATTTTTTTGTCATCAGCTTGCCAGTAGAACTGTTAATATGGAACGTTCCAGCGAAGTTATCTTGCAGTGAGTAGCTTACAAGTGCATTAACTCCTATATCCAGATCAGTCGCAGGAAATACACCCAAGTCTAGACTAGCTGCATTCTCAGGAGCTGATAGTTTAGTTTGAATTAATGTTGAGAAAACTGGAGGATTGTCATTGATGTCATTTACTTTCACAGTTACCTGTGTTAGAGAAAAAAAAAAAATAGACACACATATTTGAGCTGTAGAAACACTATCCAAAGGAGAATTTTGATTCATTTTCATCTATGGAAGCCCATAGGAAAAAATCCCAACACAAAACACCGAAAACAAAGGGATACATAAGAACTTCAGAATTTTTCAGCATTCGAGCATTTTCACAACTTCAGCATCTTGGCATTTTTATTTTTTTTATTCTCAACTGTAATCTTACAGGTATCTTATCTTACTTGTAAGATAACATATACTGTAACTGGAAGAGATGAGCAGGATTAATAATCTGGGGCTTTGGGGCTCATCTGCTTCATGCATTTGACAGAACTATGCACAGAATCAGCGTTAATCAGTTTCTCTGGTTACGGTTTGTTCACAGAGGAACTCTCAGGAAGTGATGCAATTTGTGAAGTGGACAATATTTCAAGATGGTAATATCTCATCAGGAAAAAAAGGGAAATTAAATACAAGGCTTGCAAAATTCTCATGCTTGCATACCAGATGACACTTACCTGGATATTGCTTAATTTTTTGAATATTTTTAAAAAGATTTCGTATTCCTTTTTAAAAAATATTTTAAAATGCAGTATACTGTACCAAAGCAACAGCTGTATTGGGTGGCACCACAGAATCAACAGCTTCTACTATAACGCTGTATAGGTCGTCTTCTTCTCGATCTAGCCTGGCAAGAGCCACAATGTCTCCTTGGTCACTAACAGAGAACGTGTCACCATGAGATTTCAGAGAGTACACTACTTGTATGGCTATGCTTCCAGTCAGAGCCTTCACAGAGCCAACAGCGGTCCCAGCTGGTTCATCTTCTTGAATGCTGAACTCATAGGTGGAGCTATCAAAAGTCAGTCCAAAGCTAGTGTCGTTTACCAGCAAGTAGAGAGTAACAGAGGCTAATGAGAGAAAACAAATTACAATAGTGAATTTGCTGCTAAAATAATCATGATATGTGCTATATTTCCCTAAATTTTTGAGGAACTAATAGGAAGTGACATAAACCAACATATGAAAGAATAATGAGAAGAAAAAAAATAAAATCAATAGTAGTAAAGATTGATACATAACATATAAAACATGACGCCTTTTATACCTAACTAATGTTTCAGAATAACCCCTCTTCACTGATCACAGCAGTGTTGCTTCAGTACGATAGAAGAGCAAGGATCACTAATTTGAAGTTAATGGGTATGCAGGTGTTTTCCACTCCTTAAAAATATTATGCTAACTTGCTTTGTACCAAAAGAAAAGGGACATACATACAACCATATGAGTGCAAATTCTGTTGTGGCCATTCATCCTATTGTAAGAAAATAAATTCTTTCTCCTGTTCATGATAAATCAAAGCTAACCGCTAAAAATACATGAAAAAGTTACAAAAAATACCATGTGACTGAATATTTTTTTGAAAGAGCAGAAACTTGTTTGAGGATTATTTGCCAGTTTCTAATTTGTTTAAATATTTCTAGTTTTAAGAAAATAAAGGAAAACTGAAAGAGAAACACACGTGACCAATATTATTTTAATAGATTTATTTAGAGCGGCTACTACTATGAAGTCTTGGATTTTGTACCATAAGCACCACTGCAAGAACTATAAAACTGTATTTCTAACCAGAATTATTAAACCAAGCTTTCTGTTACTATGATCAGCTGGGAGGAAATCAAAGGGTAAAAAAGCAAATATTCATCATTGCTGAAATGTTACCATGGATTCTAGCCCTAATTCGTTTTGACTTGACAGCCATGGGATTAATTGCAAACATCAATGTTTGCAAAGGTTACATTTATGTGGGGAGAAGAAAAAAAAAAAGGGGATGTGTGTGAAAAGATATCATTTACCATTTGATGTAAGCTGAGGAACTCCATGATCAGCAGCAATAACTATTAGTGTAACAACTGTGTCAGCTGTGATATGGTCCAAGTTGCTGCTGAGCGTGATTTCTCCAGTGCAGTTATTTATACGGAAATCATCAGAATGGTTCACGAAGCTGTATTAAAGAGAAATCAATGTAACATTCATATTAATGACACTGGAATTATCATCTACTACTGTTACTTCTGTAACAAACACTCACCAGACAGCATTTGCCCGTTTATAAAGAATGGCTAAGCAACACGTTTTAATTGCTGTGTCATTAGCCTAAATATATATCTGCCTTTTTATTTCCAAGTATGTCTTCCTTCATGAAAAAAAGACAGCATTCATGCCTTCAGTTCCCATTATATCTCCCATTATATCCCAAAGCTTTGGTCTTCCCATGAATAAAAAGGCAGATACTGCACGCCTAGCTGCATATTCAGCAATATAAGAAATCCAAGTGACATTTGAAGACTGCAGACCTCCTAATTCCTAATGTTCTGCAAACTCTCACAGGTAACGGGATTGCTAACACGAAAAAGTAACGTGTTTAAGGTACAATGCCATCTCATAGTTAAAAATATTCTCTTTCAAGACACTAGTTTTAAACACCTACAGTTTACTGACTCATTCCTCTGTCCTTCTCAATCTATACTTTTCATGTCAAGGTGTCCTGGTATTTTCCATGATAAAGGGCTCATCCAAAAATCTTCCATGATTAATTTTTTTTATGTATAGTGCATTAGGAAAGTTAGTATTTTTTTATTTCTTCCCAGCAAACAGAAGATGTGTGAAAAGACAGTAATTCTTGGAGATTCATTTCCTTCCTACTCAGAAACTCCAACGTGTTATAGAAAACTTCAGATACTCAGACAAATCTTGGCTTTTGGTTCTTGTCGCTAAGTTTATCATTTGATTGCATTCTCTTTCTTATGGCGTAATACTGATTTAATAAGCTTTAAAATGCAGAGTAGTGACTGTCCTTTCTCCTAAGTTTAAAATCATTACTGATTAGAGCACTTGTAAAATATCTACCAACAGGTCTTATCTTCTTATGACCAATAAAAATACTTTGTGAGAAATGAAAATACCCTTCTGTTTCTTTAACAAAAGATACTCATTAACCTCACAGAAATTTACCTGTACGAAATAACAGAATTGTTCCCAACGTCAAAGTCAGTAGCGGACACAGATAGTACAGACACTCCTTCTTTTGCTGTTGCTACACGTACACTGGCCGAGTATTGCGCTTGCGTAAACCGAGGAGGGTTATCATTCACATCTAATACTTGAATGCTGACATATGTGAAATTCTGGCACGTAACAGGAGAAAACCATGATTCAGAAAAATGCAAACGCATTTATAAATAAAAGGAAGTTGCAAATAAAGAATAATATATTGCTCTCTATTACCTGCCTTTGAGGGAATCCATTATCAGATGCCACCAACAGCAGCTCATACTTCTCTCTACTTTCTCGATCTACGTAGCCATTAACCAAAATGGTTCCATCCTAGGAGAAGGTAATAACAGTTCACACATGGATCATTTTGTACATGGATCAACTTGTACACTGAGTTCTCAAAAGAGATGAGGGCTTGAAATCCTATGTTCTCCTTTGGGCAAATACGGTTCAGATTCTAAGCAATATCTGACCAGTGTATCTTAGTTTTTGGATATTGACGTCTATTTCCAAACCACAGAGCACATACTGGTTTTGATTTTCATGTGTACTAGAATGGTTACTGCATACTCTTTTTACCTGATGTGTTTTACTATATCAAGTAATTTCATGAAAAGCAGTATCTAAATCTTGTTTCTAGCAAATCCAAACCCTTACCTGTTGGATGCTATATGGATTATCCCCATCCTCAGCTGATAAGTAATAAGTAATTTGTGCATTCTCTCCCTCATCCAAATCAGTAGCAGTCACATGTCCAACTCTAGCAGGAGAGCCTAACATGTAATCTGCTTCCAAAATTGCAAAACTGTATGGCTGCATCTGAAACTCAGGGTTATTATCATTGACATCCAGAACAGTGATGTGGAACAAGGCACTCGAATTAAGCCCATTCGTTTCAGAATCAACTGCCCATACCTGCCAAAATAAAAAACAAAAATGGAATTTTAGTTAAGAGTATTGCCATTTTAACCATCTGATGAAGATACAAAAAAGGGTTCGAAGGAATGAAGTAGAAACGAGCCAAAGCTGTAGAGTCTGTCCCCAAATTTACTTGTAAAGTGAATCCAGACGTAGTCTCCCTGTCCAGTTCTGTGTCATTCCTTAATGAAAGTATTCCAGGGATATCCACAGTAAACAAAGTACTGTTATGAATAAAGTGTCCCTGAGAAAAGCCAGCCTAAAAAGAAAACATAGTTCACTTAAGATTAAAATGATGAATATTTAAGTTTAAAAAATAACCTCATTAATACCTGACATTCTATAAGACTTCTCATTACAGAAATACAAGTGCTTTGCAAGGTTTAATAGCTTTCTCTGATATAGCCAGTAAAAACTATTTTGTACAAGGTCCTAACTTCCTTGGTTAAGGAAGTTTCATTGCTGGCTCCATAGAAAGCAAGATGAAGTTTTTGTAAACAAAATGTACTTTTCGACAACCATTTAAGAAATTGTCAGTAGATCGGCATCTACTACTACGCTTTGTTGCGGATTAATAAGAGAAAACCATGTAATTTTCATTTATCATTATTACATGAATTTGGTACTTACCTCATCCTTGTCAGTAACACCAAATGTGTAGATAAGACCACCCTTTTGTATGTTTTCAAACACAAATATATCATAAGCTGCCCGGTTAAATTGTGGTGGGTTATCGTTGACATCTAGCACATGCACAACAACAAGTGTTTTAGTGCTGAGGCTTGGCTGCCCTCCATCTGATGCCTCTACTTCTAATTCAAATTGCTTTATGGTTTCATAATCCAGCTGCTGGCTCAGGCTGAGCTGGCCTGTGGTCAAATTGACAAGAAACACTGGCGAGGAGGTCGGGGGTTGCTGGCTGACAATTCTGTACTTCACGAGAGCATTGGCCCCAGCATCCAAATCAGTAGCAGATACTGTAAGCAGTGTCCTTCCAAGCACTTCATCTTCAGGGACGCTCACTTCATATCTGCTTGATGAGAAGACTGGAGGGTTGTCATTCACATCGTCAATGATGACTGTCAAATTGAGAGCTGTAGACAGCACGGGTTGGCCTTGGTCACTGGCAATCACTGTTAAATTATAGAAGCCTTGTGTTTCTCTGTCCAGTTTCTTTTCCAGCAAAATTAATCCTGAGGCATCAATATCCATTTTTCCTTCTCCACCTTTCAGAGTATAAACCACAAATCCATTAAAGCCCTCATCCACATCCGTACCTGACACACTGGTAATATTAGTTCCAGCTGGCATGCTCTCCAGAATGGTAATGGTAGTGCTGGTTATACCAAATACAGGGCTGTTATCATTGACATCTGTAACTTTGATAAACACTGCAGCATAGTCAGTATCATTTCCATCTGACAAGGAAATATTTAGTGTATAATTATTCTGGGATTCATAGTCCAGTTTGGTTTTTGTCAAGATGATTCCATTGACATCAATGTCAAATGTAGCAGATTCCGTCAGTACTTGAAATGTAACTGGTATATGGGGATTTAAAGACTCATACTGTACCTGTGTAAGATACAGCATATTATCCGTAAGTGAATTCGAGCCAATAAAGCACTGTCTAAAAAAGAATAGTGTTTTAACTATGTCTGAACTTATCTTACTAATTTCATTCATTAAAAGTAGTAAGAATCAAGCCACAATATACATAAAAATACAGCTGGAGGGGACTGCCTTTTATTAGAATGTTACTCATACAGAAATGTGAATATGTATAATACATAATAAAACCCAGTAGATTGCACTTTAACCTTTGGTTCTGCCTCTCTTTGTATGAAAAAAATGAGTAACTCAGGAAGTCAGTAAATCAAAGCATTAAAACGCATCATCTTCTCACTGCTTTGGTATCAGACCTCTCATCTGATTTCAGAACTGCACCTAGGAAGGAGCTGTCACAGTGCATTCTGGTGGCCTGTTTGAACATTTTTTGATCAAAATGAGGAGCAAGTTCTAGAGCCTTCTTTGAACGTGCCTTTATGACAGTTCTCTGATGGGAAGTCTCTGTTTCCTAGCAATATCATGTCACAGGGTTTTACATTTACCACTGACAGATGACTGAACATCGACCATCCTAGCCTTTGGGCTTGATATGCAGAAGAGAATATGCAACAACTAGTTATTCATAACTCAGGGGGTTATAGACATTTAGAGCACATATATTACAGGATTTTCTTATAGCTATCATGTCCTATACAAATAATAGGATAAAGTTGTTCTTACTCTTGCTACTTCAACTGGACTGACTAGCTCTTCTTCCACAGACACATTATACGTCTTCTGAATAAACTGTGGTCTGGAATCTCCAACTGCAAAGATTTCTATTGGCACTGATGAACTTCTTGGAATCGTCCCACCTGCAAGCAAAAGAAAACAATCTCCCAGTAGATGCACAAAATACCTTCTACCTAAAAAAAAACCCTATACTTTTTCACTGGTACTTTAAATCCTTACTGCTACTATTATGGCACTGCTGAGAGGTCCTAATATATTGGGTGCTACACTTAAAATATATGAAACTGAAGACATACAATAATACTAGCACAGACAGACAAATGACGGACTGATGAATCTCTTTTGTAACTGTATTCCCCCTCAGTACCCATCATATACACATAGCCATAAATTTGAAGACACAGACCTCATATTGACCAAATCAGAGGAAAATAGGGAGGCTGAAAAACACTTTATATGCTCATGCTACCAGGAGTGGGATACCATTCCTAGGTAACATTCATCTCTGCCCTTATTCAGATCATGAATGTTCACTGAGTTCTCTGTTATTATTTTAAAACAAAGAAATACTCAATAAATATGGCCAGGGAAATGAAGTTTGTGTTGGTCATCCTAAAAATGGCTTTGGCATCTCCATTTTAGTTTTTCAATACCCGTGTGAATGTGCAAACAAAGACCAAGTTACTCATCACATTTTACCTTCATTTTATTCCCGGTTGACTGATGACTGAATTATAAATTCCTAGCTTGTGCCTGAATCGCTGTATTCTATGCTGTGCAACACCAGTCAATAATTAAGTTAAAGGAAGGCGTGAGATGTACGTTAATTTGCACATTCACTTCCCATATCCATAAAGAAAACTTAGATTTCATATAACAGTATCAGCAGAGATGCAGCAATTGCTTTGGATGAATAAGACAGCTTTCTTATTTTCAACAAAGAAAAGCAGATAAAAATATATGGTATTTTTAAAATAAAGCCTGGGAACCTGCTTTAATAGCATGCCTTCAAGTAAAAAAGAAAACAAAACCAAAACTTATCACCAGAAATATCTGTGTTGACCTGTACTAAAATCCTGTCTTACCATCAATAGCTGTTATCCATAAGACAAAGTTCTTAAGCTGGTTGACTCCTAATGGGATTACTGTTTTTAAACTGATTTGTCCTGTGGATGTATCCAATTCAAAGTATCCATCTTCATTGCCACCAGCTAAGATAAAGCTTATCTCTCCATTTATACCATCATCCGGATCATCAGCAGCAACCTGGAGAAAAAAAAAATACTTTAGTTTCTTGTAACTAAACTTATCAAGTAACACAGAATTGCTTATTCTTGTGTAGTTTGCAAGGAAAATCATTGAGGTTGCAGATAATTAGTAATTAGTTGTGGGGGGTTTTCCTCCCATTTATAGCAAATAATAGGTCTGGGTAATTTTATAAAATTATATATATAAAATCTATAAACATCAGCTAAATATAGCCACAGTAAAATTCAGTTATGCCTTTAACTGACAGACTGTCTACTTCCTATATGATTCCTGGGTTAAACCTCAGTAAGAAAGTTTGCTCTTTGATGCACGCACAATAGCACTCCATCAGCAAGAGTAAAATCCTGCCCCTGTGGAACTCGTGCAAATGACACCAAGTTTGTACCTCAGAAAGTTTGTTTCATAGTAATTCCAAAGTCACTGGAGGTAGATTTTAAAGAGATTACATCATGAGCCATTAAATCAGTACAGCTGGGTATGAGTTTTGATAGTGACTCCCTACATATCTCAGCTCCTGAAGCAATTTTTGTCTTTGTTTCCCATTTTATTTGGTTAACTGGTTTACTATCTTACAAAAAGTATATTGTACCTAAAAATTATCAACAATGCTTTAGCATTCATTAGCCTTTCAAAAATTTTTATGATTATTTAGATTTCGGGACACTAACAACATTCAGCTTTCATTAAACACCTTACAAACAGCTAAATCCAAGAATCTTATTTTCTGTCTTATGTTTGTGGAATTCAGAAGGGTGCACAGCATCTAAGATCAAGAATAAAAATCCTTTATCATTTGTTCCCTGACCTGGGATACGATTAGAGCATCCAGGACACTGGGATTATGCAATATCAACAGGTATAAGCTTTTAAAGGAAACATTTTTTTTCTGAACTCAGAGGAGTTCAAAAAAGATCCCCTATTCAGTAGGGCCACTACACAAGTTCAAGCAAGGACTCATGCATACATTCAACTCATTAAAATGTCATTTTTACTTAGTACTTCTAGTACCTGAAGAATGGACATTCCTGCAGTCATGTTGATGAAAATGTCTTGTTTATATGGTGTGCCTCTAAAGGTTGGGCTGTTGTCATTTTCATCTAGCAGCAGTATGTTGATTGTAGAGTGTACCTCATTGTAAGGTGGCAAATGATCTCTAGCAGTAACCTTTAGAAATGGAGTAAAATTATTGTTTTGTTCAAATGCATGTTCTATAAGTAGTAAGAAGGATGAATGACAATTACAAGCTGAGTAAACTTCAAGCAAGCTGCTGATCCATATCAGAGAGCCAGCTTCTTGCCAGGACAGATCACGTATCACCCATTGGAAAGGAGTAGGCTTATTTTTGATACCTGTAGGTGAATAGATGGTATTCTCTCCCTATCCAACAGTGTGGAGTTCCTCACAGTTAAGATTCCAGTTTGACTTATCTGGAAGGGACTGTCAGCTGGAGTGAGAATGAATGTTCCCTGGAAGCCTCCCTGCAAACAGTAATTATATTTGTTATTAAATAGGACAATCACTGAGCCAGTCCCTTGGGATGTTTTCTTCTTATTTTCCAGGTGGAGAACATTTAATTTTCTGGTTTAATTGAGGTTACAGTTCCAAAAAAAAAAAAAAAAAAAAAAAAAAAAAGGAAAAAAAAAAGGAGGCGGGGGAGAGAAGCAAACGACATGGCGACATGGAAGAAATGTAACATGCAGGCTGAGGGCAACTTGCAGCTTTGTGTCCATTCTGCACTTCAGTATTTGGGACCTTACACAAACCAGAGGAGTTTCAGAGACAGCTAAAATTTATTCTTTGGCTGCAGTACTCTACTCCATAAAGAAGTGAAATTAAGTTTGCTTAAGCATATTTAGATAGTCAGAAAAAAAAAATCTATAGCACTATTCACCATACCTGTATAACACAAATGCATTTTATATTATATTTCAGAAGTGCAGTATTTGTAGCAACCATAACAACGTTGTCATTTTACCTCATCTTTGTCAATAGCTGTTACTTGAAGAAATTCCAGCCCATTTGGGAAATTTTCTAGTACCGAGACATTGTAACTTGATTGTGACAATACTGGATCATTGTCATTCACATCTTCAATAGTAACCAGCACTACTGCATCAGCTGTTTTGAAAATATTGTCTTGCTGAGTTGCCTAGAAAACAGAGTTTGTAACTATAAATTCCATACCCTGATAACCGAGCCATTCCAGCTTAACACAGGGACATGACATGACTGCACATACTCAATTAATGATGTTTGCCTTTATTTTGCATTTTAAACGGCAGGATGGAGCCTTGATACCAACTACCCTTTAACATTACTATGAGAAACACTATTAACAGCAACATGCATTCACATATTATTTTATGAAATTGAGACTCAGTATTAACACACTGAACTCTAAAACAATCACTACCTGAATGCCCACAACAAGATACGGACATTCTTCTCTGTCAATTCCAGTCTCCACTTCCAACACTCCAGTGTCTGCATTGATTGAGAAGGTGTTGCTATAGGCCGGGGGTTTCACTGAAAAGCAACAAATTGCAATGGGTTAGTAAGAATGAACCAGAAACAGCAAATCTGACCTGTTCTTTTTATGACTGTTATCTTCTCAGCCATAGCAAAAATGAACAGACTTTACAGATAAAAGGGCTTTTTTCAGACACTCTGTCCTCAAAACAATTCTTAGAAAATTCACTTGCACTTCAAGGGTCTCAAATTAAGCATCTCATGAGCTTTTAGCAATTCTGTCAGGAGGAGGAAAAGCTCCCGATGGAATTGATCTCTCTAGATGGTCCTGAAGGGAAATTCTTCACTCAAATGGAAGCCTCTAAACTGACTTACACTTTGAATAAGTAATTGTTTATTGGAGAAAGGTTAAGAACACCTAAACTTTTTAAAAATAGTTGGACTCTGCTATAATGACTGAAATTAAGCCAATTTCACTCACAGAGCGGCACTGTAGTGAAGATGTATGCAGTTAAGACATCTTCTGACTGTACACTGCACTTCATTATCATTCTCTTCAGTAATACAGACATCATAAATTACTGTGTGACTGTCTAGAAGAAAAAAAAAGGCTCTTACCTAGTTTGATGCTGTAAAATACTTTTTCATTTATACCTGAATCTCCATCTTTAGCCAGTATCTTCTCTGGGAGAATAGCCAGAGGACCAAACTAGAAAACATATATTAACCTGATTAACTTCAAAAAAATACAAATAAACTTTACTTTGTTCATTAAGTCACAATTTTGATTAAAGAAACAAGAAACATGTATTTAATCACTGGGATCCAGAAAAAATTCTCTCTCTACCATACATGCTTTACAGAGGAAAATGATGACCAAAATATTTGATTTTGGCTACACAGTGTTCGAGAAACACCAGACTATGAAGCAGTAGTCACTGATGGAATTCATGTTAAGAACATTGAATGTTTCAGTTCCACTCCTCTCCTGGAAAAAAGTACACAAGTCTACACTGCAGCTCTAAGAAAAACAGTAATTTATTTAAAAAATAAAAACATTTTAGAAGATCTAAAATGATACCTTTCAGAGAATTAAAGATGAACTTCTAACAAAAGGGATACCAAAGATATAGCACAAAAAGCATACGTGGTTTAAAATACGTTAACATGAAGATAATGATAAAGAAATAGTGATAATAAAGATGATAATTAACTATTTTAATTTTAGTGGATCACTCTGGTAGTACTATACTGTGATTATTTTTTTTTTTGTCAAAAGCCTGAGTTAAACAAATACACTCCACCCAGAAATTTCCACCCTATATAGAAAACAAATATTACAATATAATATAAACCACAGTTTACTGTTCAGATTCCTAGTTTGCTTACCTGATTGTAATGAAGGAATTACACTATTTAAAACTGAAACAAAGCAGCTAACTCCAGGACTGATGGGTAGTCAACTGCCCTTCCAAGTTTACAGTAAAAGCCCTGTTACAATGTTTAGGTGGTTTGGGTTTTGGGGTTTTTTGGGTTTGGTTTTTTTTTTTCTTTCTTCCTCCAAACACAAGAGAAACTGTTCCTGCAGCAGAAAGTTTTATGCTTCATATAATACGTGGCCTGTTTTACCTTGTACTTGGTACAGTGGGTAAGCTTACAATACACCAGTTAGCACAAAACAAAGCAGCCCTCCATCTTAAGATGCTAAGTGATGAAGAAACCTTGAGAGAAATGCACTGTAGACAGGAATATCCTATTTACATTTACAGCATTCAGTGAAAAGCTTTTACCTGGTTTTCACTGATTTTTCCATTGTACGCCGACTGACTGAAATAGGGGTTCAACGTATCATAATCTTGGACATTAATTAGTAATGATACAGTATCACTGTTGTTTCCAAATTTTTCCTACACCCCAAGAGAGGGAAGAAAATAAGAAACATTGTAATGAAAGAGCCATTTCTTAGTGGAAAACACAGCAGAATATTGTTATATGTGCTTTGTAGTGTCTAAGCATTTTTAGCCTGAGAAGTCTCACCCTGTCAGATTTTACCATTTCTAGAAATCCAGTTCTAGGAATAATACTATCAAAAGGTAATCATTCTGAGTTATTCATTCTATATCAGGCAGGTGTTACATGGTAGCACGTAGAATGTAGTAAAGGTACATTTGCTAGATACAACAATAAATGAGGCAAAATTACTTCTTTTTAGTTCTAAAAAGAATTGAAGGCAAATATATATTCAAATCTCAAAAAAGACACACAAAAAGACTGCAGGTGCTACGATGCAGTGAAAACAGGGCAGATCCACCAGAATGAATACATGAATGTATGTTAGAATAGCAGAGAATAAATACGTACAATATACATACTTAAAGAAATAACGCACAGTAAGAAACTTGGGCTGATATTTGAGGGGAGACTTAAACAATGGCTCGAATATTAAGAACGTGCTACTTCGTCTGCAGTATAAGCCAAGATGCAGACAGAGATTTTGGCTTGGGAACTCCCCGAGTTGTAAACTCGTAGAAACTGGGATGCTGTAACAAAGGAAGTATCATTGTAGAACTATTGTGGTTCTCATTCTTCTTTTAATAAATTAATTATCATACCTTTGCTTGGACTGTTAAATTGAAAAGGGTGATCTTGTTGTAATCCAATGTTTTTTTCAGCATGACATTTCCATCTCCTTCTCTTATATAAAAGTAATCGGAGTTTGGACCCTATTAAATGAATAAATCACACACTTTACATGATTAACAATGAAATACATTTTCTTTTGTCTTACCACCTTTATTATTGGGCTATTCTTCATAAAGGACCGGGAATCTCTCAAACATCACCATTGGAAAGGAAAATGCTGATCCTCTTCAACACGTTCTATTGCCTCTCCCATCAGTGCCATTAGACTTTCTATCTGATTTACCTCATCCTATGGTCAGTAACTAAAGCAGATCAGATGAATGGCATCAGCTTCCCTTCACCAGCTATAAAAGGAGCAGGGACAGCAAGCTCAGATGTGAAGATCTCCGCTGCAGATACCTAAAGTTAGCTGAAATAATATTACTTCAGGTGCTTTACATACACCTCAGCAGGACCAGAGATCAACAGTAAATCAAATACGAACTTTAAAAAGAGGGCAAACTGTTTCACTCCTGCTTCTAAAAAGGACCGTTGAGTTCCTTAGCTGTAGCTGAAGAGTGCCACAAAACATTTCACAAATGTTAAGAACCAAGATTCAGGGCTCACTGCTTGCTAGGCTGATCCTGCGGTATAAGTTCTAATTTTCAGTGGTCTTTCTGATGTCAGCATTTTGCAGATTTGTAATGGTAACCGCACAGTGCAAGATCAGGAACAGGTTCCAGGCTGTATTTTATATGAAGTGTAGACTGGTGTTTACAGACTCTGACATACAAAGGGCACTCACCCAAAGACTGTAAGTAATGAGGCTCAACAAAGGTGAAAAATCTTGATCCACAGCTTCCACTTTTATAACTGTGACATTTATTGCAGATACCTAGAGGAAATAAAGATCATCAGATGCTCAGTCATAAGCCCCTTTTGGTATCCCTCCTAACTTCTGGCAGGAAAGCCGTGCCACCTCCTTAGCATATACAAATTACTTCCAATTTCCATCTTAGGCCGGAGAGCTGAATGTTTCTTCTTCACCCCATGCCTCCAGCTGTATATGCAGCCCAGCCATTTCTACACCCATGAAAAGGTGTAGGAAAGTCCCATAAAAGCACATGTAATGATCTAATGAGAGCGTAGTTACATTAGAACCTCCTATGTTTTGGCCTGTCCTGGTTTCAGCCAGGATAGAGCTGGTTTTCTTCACAGAAGCCAGCATGAGGCTGTGTTTTGGATTTGGGATGAGAAAATGTTGATAACATGCTGATGTTTTGAGCTGTTGCTAAGTAGTCAAGGACAGTCCAGCATCTCGTGCTGGCCTGCTGGCAAGGAGGCTGGGGGTGCACGGGGAGCTGGGAGGGGACATGGCCAGGACAGCTGACTCAAGCTGGCCAAAGGGATATTCCCCACCATACAGCGTCATGCCCAGTACATAAACTGGAGTTGGCCGGGGGGCAGGAATTGCTGCTCGGGGACGGGCTATCAGTCACCAGGTGGTGAGCAATCGCTGCACTGGGCATCACTTGTTCTTGTACATTTCTTTGTCGGTATTACTATTGTTGTTATCATTGTTGTTTCCTTCTCTCTTGCTGTCCTATTAAACTGTTTTTATCTCAACCCATGAGTTTTTTCCCAATTCTCTTCCCCGGCCCCCTGGGGGAGGGGGGAGCGAGCGAGCGGCTGCGTGGTGCTTAGTTGCCGGCTGGGGCTAAACCACGACATGGCCCCAGAAAGACATTTAAAAGTATCACAAGAAAAAATATTAACATTTGCCATAACCCACCTCTGATACTGAAGTGTTATAGTGAGTTTGTAGAAATTGTGGAGAATTGTCATTTACATCTTCTAAGGCTAAGTCACGTGCATTCTCTATCTCATTAGTCTTCGTAATGGAAGCAAAAGACACATTAGAAATGACAGCAATGAGGTAGAAGCATACTGGAACATTTAATTTCATCATATAAAATGATATCTTCAAAGAGACACCCCTTCAGTTCTAAACACTGCAATAAAAGAGTTACACTACCATTTCTAATAATGGAGTAGAAAGTTTGTAAAAAGATCTTAAAATTAACTTTTTAAAATTTACCTTAGGTTTTCTATGAACAAACCCACTCATTCCAACTGGCACATTTAAACAAGCATATCTTCTTTAACCCCCTGCATCATGTCTTTAAATAGAATAGTATTTCAGAAAATAATAATTTGCATTAAAAACTTAGACCAAAAATACAGTTGATAAAACATGTCTTTCACTTACCGTTCCAATCCTTTGGCAAACAACAGCATAGAAGAGATGGTCACTCTAAAAATTAGCAAACAAGCAAATAAATAATATTATCAATGAACTCCTAATATGATTGTCAAAAAATGTGTGTCACAATTATACAAAACAACTTCTGGTACTTGAATCCTCAGGTGTGCCATGCTGAGTTGACAGTGAATTGTTCATCTGCTTCACTTACAGGAGCATACTTCACCTATTTTTTTCATTTCAATATGTTGTACCAAAAACACACTGCTTATAATATATAGCAAAGTCATTACAGATTATTAATTGTAAAGTTCATTTGGCTGCCACTCATCTACTGCTGGTAATCTACCTACCCATCCACGTACCCAACTGTTCTCCCCGACAGAACATTGACAGAGAATGGGAGAATATGTTTAAGAAGCATAAAAAGCCACTTGGAAAATATCCAAGTGAGAAATGTGAATGTAGAAGTTGTAAATACATTTTTATCAATTAGAAGTCTTGATTGTAAACAGTAGTTTAAAAAATATCTATGGTTCAATTCCGTCAAGTACAGTGCTACTCTGAAACAGTACTTGTATAAAAAAATAGCCTCCACTTAGTCTGTAGAACTACACCATTTTCATATTCAGAGGCAACTCCAGCCAGGAAAAACATTGCTTTATAGATCCCTGGCAGTCCTACAGAGCAAGAGTGGCCTAGAAAAAAGGACCTATCCTTTTGTGCATCAACCAACAAGAGGCCGATGGATCTATTCATGTGTGAAGTTAAGCGCTTGTATAAATAGTCATATGATTAACAACTGCCTTCTACCAAATCATATCTGATCAATCTCACTGATGAAATAATTCATGTTACTGAGACGTGAGTTTTAAGAAAAGTGACACCTATCACAACTGCGTATTTACAACTTTCATTACAAGTGACAACACGTGCTTAGGAAAGAACCTGTCTGACTGTCAGATCCTAGATGAGTTCACAGTTACAGGAAACTGAAGACATTTTACAGATATTGTAATATACAGAGAGTATGTACAGATACATAATGTAAGATACAGAGAGTCTGATGTCTATGCTGCTCTTTCTGATAAGCCACTTTTTTGGAATACCAACCTGTACTGTGAGGAAACTAACAATTAAAAATTATGTCTTAGTGCTATTTTTTTTTCACTTGTCGATAAAACCTTTATATGTAGGTTTTACATGCAGTGAAAAGAATACCTCAATAGAATCAACATCCAGCGGCTTACGAGTCCTCACTGTTGCATTATTAGATCCAGAATCATATACTAGCTCCACGTACGGTAAGTGTTCGGGGAACAGATATTCTGTTAATTTCAAATTCACATTGGGTGGGATATTTGTAATCCATTCAATATCACCTGCAAGAGAAAGCATAACAAATTAGGAATTTCTTTATGGAAAAGAAATCCAGAGGTTCATTGCACATGTATTGACAACTACATTACTGGTTACATTTTATATTATTTTGGCATTTTGAACTAAACAGTGAGATCTGTTAAGGTCCCCTTAATTTCTGTGCACAAGTGTATTGATGTTTTTAAAACCACAAAACCGCACTTCTTCCAATACATTCACACTCTGTAACAATATGTCCAGAACTAAAAAGCTTGGCATAATTTACACCTAAATTTCTGCCATTTTCTGGAAATAGCTTTATGCTGCAAAACTTTTTTCACATTTAGTGTGAAAATGTAATCAAAGTGTAATCAAAGTCAGGCAATGTAATCCAAATCAGCAAGAGGCTGATTTTGGGCTGCATGGAAGAAATTCAGTGTTTTCCAATCACAAGGGCCTTTCCTATCTCTTAGTTGAATCTATCAAGCAGGTAGAATCCAGTGTGAATCTGGACTCAGGCTTGCAGTTGTTAAAATTTTGACTGTGGCACAGAATGGTAAGTGTACAGCCCCTCCTTTAATCTGTTCCTATGTGTACAGAATACTGAAACACAGAACAATGCAACTTTTGAATCAATTTGAACACGATTTTCTACAACCATGCCTTTAGGAACTATGGTTTTGAAAATATTAAAACTTGTTATTTGTAATTATCATGAATCATATAAGACTCACTACAATTTCAGTAATGAGTGTATTACTTGCTTGGTTAAACACCAAATCTGTGTTTGAAAGTGTGTTTGAAGGGTATTCTGCCAAACCATCCAGTGCGGTGGCGATTTTATTAAAGTTACCTTACTCATATTATCAAGATATTTGTGTTTATGAAATAATACTTATCATGGAATACATTACCTGGATCGCAAACCCATAATCCTCTACCCCCTCTCCCCTCCAAAATCTTCCCTGAACATCCCAGATATTTTCCATGACCTTCAGGAAACTTGCTAGCTGTGTGTGTTTCTTACTCCATTGTTTTTGTACTCCATCATTACTAATTTAGGCTAGTTAAACCCTTTCTGCAACAGCCCCATCTCTAATCTCCACATGCAGACTCTTGGTCTTGGTCTCTAAGGTCCTAAAGGAAGGGAACCTTTTCTTCTTCCAATAGCAGGGTGTGTCTGGAATGCTGTCAGCTACCAGCCCAAAGATACTGGACTGCAACCGCACGTAAGGATAAAGTACAGTCCGATGGCAGTAAGCACTGAACAACTGCACTGTCCCGGGGCAGTGTCGTGTGGTATCACAGTATTTAGTGGACAGTGTTGAAACTGTTGGAGGAAAACATTCCAAGAAAACAAAACCTATCTTTGCTTGCTGATATACTGTCTAATCCTCCATCCAGAGGTGGATACATTCAGACAAGAAGTATCAAGCAGCTGCCTAGGAAGTAATATTCTGTCCAGCGGAGAGAGCCTAACAAAAAAAGAAGTGCTTGGAAAAACTGAAGCTGGTTACTTCCCTCTTGCTTAGTCATTACAGATATGTCGGCAGGTGCACTCACACATAAGATGCACACAAAGGGCCAGCCTTCTTGCTAGCTGCTTAAAAATTAAATGAAGAGGACTCAGGGAGAAAGACAATTCTTTTCCATTCTACCTCCATGCAATAGTCAGGCATGGCAACTATGCCCTTACAGCTTTGTAAGACATGTTTCAACAGTGACTGAAAAAAACCCAAAACACTGCTCTCTATCATACCTGTTTTCTGTATCGTGCTGAAAGCCAGAAGCAATGAAGATAGCCTGTGGACAGACAGCATGGGCCTGGTGCATGCTTCGATGCGATCCTAAGGGTTATGACATATCCTGAAGGGAACATTTTAGCCATAACCTAACACTCTGCCTTGTGAGATCGCTGTATATCTGTTAGGCAAGTCAAATCCTGACTGTGGGGCCACTTCTAACAAGCGGCATAGTCACAGACAACAGTCCTACCCTTTAGCTAACAACAGTAATCTCTCTGCTTAGTGGTGGGAGGAAAAAAGAGGATGAAGTTATCCTC
The DNA here is from genome assembly GCF_000687285.1 of Phaethon lepturus. Classification (NCBI taxonomy): domain Eukaryota; kingdom Metazoa; phylum Chordata; class Aves; order Phaethontiformes; family Phaethontidae; genus Phaethon; species Phaethon lepturus. The sequence continues at coordinate 39,650 of NW_010548317.1, forward strand.
CATACCGCATTTGCAATGTAAATAACAACAACAACAAAGTACTGTCTCCTCTTCTGCACTATGCTCTCTTGCAGTCACTGCACCCAGTGTGGGATTTTGTCTCCAAGGCACGATCACACTTTGTTAGCTATGCTAAAGAAGCACAGCAAATATGTGGATAAATTAATGTTAACCCTGTCAGGTTGCACAAATTAAATAATCATCAGAATAATGAAGAGTGTGCTACATTAAAAAAGAAAACTAGAATAGAAAATGCAAATACATCGAGTGGCCAGCATTCATCCTGTAATTCCCTGCACTGCAAGCCTGCTTGTTCCTCTCTCTCCATCTGCTCTCCTTACCTCCCCACCTCCTTCACCATGTGAAGCATTTAAGTACTACATTAGGGAGCAAATCAGACAATTCTAGAATAGAATCATGATTTTACCTGTATATTCATCCAAAAAGCCTGACAGCATGAGTGGGTTGGGTGTTGTGTCACAATTTATACTTGTGGTTTCTAAAAAGAAAAGGAAAAGTCATGTACAAATGACACAGAGAGACTATTTCCGGAAATACTGCAAGGTAAAAAAGCTTATTCTATTTAAAACCAGAGGCACGCACTAGTTCAAATTAAGTTGAAAGAGATCTATCACGGTGGCACCTTGACATAATTTTCAGGGTTTAAAACAAGACAACATTACACAGAGTAGGTAAACATTGGTGTCTCAGACCCAATCTATCCTTGCCCCAAAAAACTCTACAATTAAGGAATTCACAACTTAAAAAGCAGCTTTCAAAAAAGAATGTGAAGATGTCTAGCTAGAGAATTGTCCTTCCTTTGTACCCTGACCAGACTGAAACTTGGGCTTTATTGCCTTGAATCACTGATTGTTAATTTCTTGCTGAAACATTTGTGGAAATCATAATCGAAACAACTTTTGTACCCTGGCCTTGCAAATGTTTTCTACTCCCAAGAAAACTGTAAACACAAAGCTATTCACCACTGAAATGTTAGCAAGAATTCAAGAGCTTAGGGTAAAAGTTCATTGACAATTTTACCTGAAATTTATTCTCTTTAAACTTTTGTAGAAGTTGGCACTTTTGAAGTATATTTTTTTTCCCCCGAGAAGTGGCTTTCCTAAGTGGTTTATTGTACCTCAGTGATTTCTCTCTACATTTTCTCTGTGTGATAAAGTGTGACACACTTTTTTTTCCAGATCTGCAAACTATACACACAGAAATCCACCAGATTTTTTCCTCCTTCCCTGGCCAGAATTACTCAAAGCTGCCATAGTACTCTTATGGACACCTGTACAACTTCTGTGGTCTTATGTGGGTTTGCACCAATGCTAAGAGCGTCCCCACTCTTCTCCTTGCCATACATTCAAAGTGAAAGTTTGTAGAAGAAATAGTGGGCTAGTTTTGCCTGGCCGGGCAGATGCCTTCATATTTGCACCACTCTATAGGATCCCATTTATAAGCGAGCAGTGGACAGATTTCTACACAAGTAACTGAACAAAACCTTAGAGAATACTTCTACAGTCAGCAGCTGCTGGTTATGGGTCTAAATTTGCTGTATCCATCTATAAGCATTCAAAAGTCTACTTTGGAAAGCAGGGCTTTGTACTACTGAAAAAGATCCAAAAACTGGAAGCTTGAAAGTGGTTGGAATGTTACATCACAGTTGAATAAAGGAAATTCAATAATTAAATAAAAACCTCTTGTTGCTTTTTTTCCCCCCAAAGAAAAAAATTTCCCTCAGCCATTCCTGGTGATCCTCTGGAGCTATGAGAAACAAAGGAAAGGCACTTGAGCATTTTCATCGTTGTGAAGATTCTCTAAGAAGGCTGAAGGACCAAAATTATATGATGACCTCAAGTTTAGGCACGTAGACACTGTTTCTACTCCCAGATTCTGCTAATGGATAGCACAGTTTTCACCTTCCGGAAGCCCTCTCCTTAATACACCAGAGTGAGCTTTTAATGGAGTCCTTACCACTAGAACGAATACCAGATGTAAAAAATGGTAAATACTCCAATCTAATTTAGCAGAATAACAGCAGCAAGGAATTCAACTGATCCCAGCTTCAAAACTATACATACTGGAGATTCAGCTTCAGCCTAGGTATTTTATTTAATGTCTGCTGCAAATATAAAATAACTAAACCTGAAAAAGTTCAAAGAGAACTTATAAAAACCAACTGTACATACAAGAGCAGTGGTTTTCGACTTGTGATCACTAGTCCACAGACCACTTCCAAGGGCACAAAGAATATTGCTTGTTTAGATGTTGTTATTTTATCATTCAACAGATCAAAGTATTTTAAACTTCTAGGATTGTGATTTATATGAATTTAATAAATTTAATTTTGTTCAATTTCAGTAAAAGCAGGAACAGACTTACAAGAATTTATAAAAATAACACTACTTACTTTGCGCATCGAGACAGATGAACGTAACCCAACCGATCAAAGCAAAAACCAGAGATCTAGAAAGCACCATGAGCACTGCAGAAAAAAATATCCTACTGAAGGCAAAAAACAGATGGTCGTTTCTCATATACAATATTTGTAAAGAATCATTTAATTTACCATATAAGTTGTTGTTATCTTGACAAATGCTTCAGCAAGAACAAGGCAAAAGACTGGAATAAGCCTTTGAGAGCAATCCACAAACTATATAACATGCTTATCATTTTCAGCTTGTGAGATCAAAGTCCCTTTTGGGCAATAAAAAAAAAAAACAACAAGGAAATACAACTTTTTGTGTTACAGCACAAATAACAAAGTCTATTTTTATTTTAATATTCAACATAGGGATGAGAATAAATAAATCTACAAGATGTCCTGACTGATATGAAAGAAACCTACATATTCCCTGAGAAAGAAAACTATATGGGGTGTCAAAAGGCAAAGGGACCAGCATTGCCCCTTTTGATCTCATAACGATGGCAGAGCATCTTCTCATAACTCTGTTCCACAAGGAATAAGTACAGAATTCCTGTTGCAAAAAGAGTAGTTACTATTTCACAAGATGAAAGCAGACACCTCTGAAGCACGCCTAGTATTTTACAGACAGTATACACTGAATGAATGACTTCAATGAATTTTCCTGCAAAGGAAAAAAAAAAGACACTAAAAGTTTGCAGAGAGCTTTCAAAGACTACAAATGATACAGCTAATCACACAGCTTGTTTCAATCATTTAGAGGTAAATATACCTTTAATTCAAAGGACCAACTGATTACGCAGTCAGGAAACTGCTGCTGGACCAAGGTCTTTTCATGTTTGTGCTAGCACGTTTTGTCACCACGGATACTAAAGTAATTACTGTAACTTGAATGAAAATACAAAACATAATAAAATTGCATATAACAACTAAAGATAAAATTATCATTGTGCTTTCCTAGCCTTAAGTAATTGAAATGGAAACATGGTAGCAATTCAAGCAGAAGTGATTAAAAAAAATTAAGAAAAGGTCAATCATGGACATCATGTCTTTTGAACAAAGGCCACTTCCAGCCATGATTATGCATTCAGTGGCATTATGACTAGAGCAGTTATTTTTCGTCCCCTGCCTGATTGTTCCCTGTGTCCGTGATGACCAGGCCTTAGCAAGGTTGTATGGCAAAATACAGAAGACAGATCTGTGCACAAAATACCTCCTGGAAAGAAGAAAAAGAGAAGTTTCCTGATGTTGTTGACTGAACAGCATCACATACCTTTGTGCTATCATAGCCAGGCCAGAGGCTATGCAAGCCACTGTTTGTACCAAAAAGTTCTTCTAGCAACCAGTCCTCTTGACCACTGGAAATATTTACATGATGGAATCTTAATCCACTAATGAAGATCTACTTTTGGATATTCTAAATCACTGCGAAGGCAAAGCAACATTTTCTGGGACCTCAGTTAGCAAGAGAGGCATCCCAGAGAGCTGGAAGCTCAGTGATGAGAAGTAGCATGAGGCCACAGAGGACAAAACCAGAAAGATCTACCTTGTTATCTGTGGGGAGGCAGCCTTGAAGCTGAAGATCAGCTATTAGCGTACACAAACCCAGTGCAAAACCAAAAGTAACTTAAAGGTCACCTACAGGCCGGTATAGAATGAAAACTGTTTCTTGGATGCAGCACAACACTGTTATCCACCCTATAAGCTGCAAGAGCTGTTTAGCTGGGAGGGCCCTAGTCCAAGGCTGCCACGCGGGATTCTTCCTTCCTGCTCGGTTGTTCTCAGAGATCAGCACTCCAAGCCCAAAGAGAAGCATCATGACAGACTCAGCCATTGCCACGTATGTCCCATCATGGAATTAGGCCCGGAACAGAGTTCAGATAAAGTTCATTTGTTTTCTACACTTTCTACAGGGAAAGATGAAGATGGAGATATGCATTTAAGGTGAGATGATTCATAACACCAAGCTATAGAACAGGCAGGAGTACAACCCAGCAAAAGTGGGGTGGTAGAAACAGTAATTTCTTCAGCTGACGCTGAACAGACTATTAACCAGAATATATCAGCCCACCACCCAGCTACATCACCGAGAACAGTGTTGCTCACTGAGCACGCAGGACACAATGGGAAACAGCAGGACACACACTTCTCCCACACCAGACTGACAAGCAACAGGCATCTACTAAGGGTGCGTGGGAGTGCACAATCCTCCCCAAACAGAGGCTGCTGCCCACTTTCAAGAGCAGCAGCACCTATCAAATTAGTATTGAAAGCCCTTATGATTCCCAAAGCAGAGGAGCTCATGCAGTGCTGCGCAACCTTGTGTCAACTGCTGTAGCTTTCAGGCTGGCTGATGGTTTCATCAACCTCCACCATCACGAGGCGTAGACAGGACGAGACATTAACCTCAGGGACACAGCCATTCTGCGGTGTCACTTGGTCTCAAGCCTGGAAAAGCTTTTGGCTGGTTTTATATATAGATACAGCAAATAGAGGATTCAACAGTAAATCTATTCCTGCAGATAAATTTAACATGAGTGCAGTCACCTTTACTTCCTAATTATTAAGAAATAGAGAAAAAACTCAGAACATAGTGGTACAGTTCATACAGATCAAATTTCACGAAGAACAGCTGCAGGAGGAATGTCTTCGGTATATGCATACTTCAGTCTACGTATACTGCTTTCTTCAACGTCAATAAGAACTTAAGGTTTTACATTTGCTTAGAGTCAAGAGGGAGGTGCCTAAATCAAAGCAGGAAACTTCACAAAATTGCTCAAGCAAGCATCTGATGCACAGGAGCAGCTTCCCAACACAATACAGTATGTCCATACACTCAACAAGAACAGGAAGCAATGTTTGTTTGTTTTTTTAAAAAAAATCAATTCCCTTCTGGCAAAGAGAAGCATCCTCTCAGTCCCTTCAAATATGCCCAGGTATACCAAAACATAGAACTATGTTTACAGACTGGGGCAACCACATGTCCACATTTCTCCTTACACATCATCTTTTTATCTGGGAGCCATTACTGTGGCCGAATTTAGAATTCTGGCCCTTTCTCCAAGATTTCTGGACATCAAGCAAATAGGCACAGCTCTACAGGGCAGCAAGGGAGTTCAAACACACATGTGACAGCAGGACATACACTGTGGCCTTCCCAGTATACCAACTGCACATATACAGGACATCTATATACATCTATACAGTAATTTCTAGAAACAGAACCATGGAAACTAATCCCATTCATAGATTTAACAGACTGTTTAAACGGTATGATCAGCACTGTGGCAATGCAAGGCAAAGTTAAACATGTTTTTAACATAGTTCAGTTTGACATTTTGCATACTTGGGTCATTTGTAGGGCAGCTCACTCATGAACTTTTAATCCAGCTTCAAAAGTCAATGCAGATAAAAGTTCTTTTAAGTTCTCGTAGATTTGGAGTAGCTCTGCATTCAACCATATCCTGCTCTTGACATATAAAAAGCCTGTACCACGATGCTGCAATTTAATCACAAATACACATGCATGATTGAGACCATCAAACAACATTTACACACTTACTTAGTTCTTAGAAGTATCTATAAAAAACTCACACGCTTCTTAAATCAATAACATTTATTTCCATTAAACCAAGACAAGTTTTCAAAATTAATACAAGATAAAAATTCAAGGTGGTTGGCAAGGGGAAAAAAATACAGACTGCACATCATGTGTGTTATTTTTATAAGCTCAAAAATATTTGAGTAAAACAATACTGGCACATAGAACTGGCACTTTCCCACACAACAAAACCAGTGTCATTTTCCCTTCTCTTCTACTCAGTAGTTCTATGAAAACTAAACACACATACATGCAGCCTGCAACTTTCATAGCAAAGTTTAGTGTGGTAATTTGGAACAATCCTCTACTAGTCACAAAATCATAGCAAAACACTTACTCTACTGCATTTTTGTACCCGGTGGATTTTATACTAATTCCACTCTCAACAAACAACAATCAGTTTTCCAGTGTTTACTATAAGTGCTTAAAACTGCATTACTACTTGCAAACAAGCCTGAGGCATTAATAAAGGCTTGTTTATTCAAAACAGATTAAAGCACTCCTGCAAAATTAGCACTCCTGCCCGAAATCAAAGCCACTGAAATCCAGAGTTCTGCCTGTTGGTTTCACTGGGCTCTGAATTTGCTATAGCGTTGGACAAAACACACAACAAATAACACCGATTTTTTATTGTTCCGATAAAAATCTTCCGCCTTGAAAGCAGTATTTTCAAGTATTGCTATCCTAGTCTTCCAACACCTACTGAAAAATTCTCAGGAAACAAGACAAACAGGAAAAAAAAAAAAGCCTTACTGGAGAGCAGTGTGCATTTAAACAATGATCTCCCTCTCCTTACCTCAACCCCACCCTACCACCGGGATCTTGCTGACTTAATTCCAAACTCACAATTTATTGTACAGCCGTGGCCTGGAATAAGCTTTCCCTGAGCGCTCTTTCTACCTGTTTCAAAAAGTCAGAATGTGTTTACTTGAATTCAGCCATTATTATTGCCATTATTGCCATTTTCTTTGCTAATATGCAACTTATTTTCTAGGAAAGTTATTTCATTTTGGTAGCCCTGGATTATACATGTAGACAAACTTGTATTCTATTGCTCCAAATACAGAACTTGAAAGTGCATCTGACTTCTAAACAGTATTATTCAGGCAGGTTTCAGACAGTAACTAGATCCAAAAGGTCTACATGCACACATCTTTATAATGCTTCATCTCAGTTGAAAGATGCAGAATTAATAGCATCTCTACTCAGAAATTTAGTGGCATAGCATCATTAAGAAATAGAGCTACTTTGCGTTCTAGAGGCTGGATATTAGGAGGGAACAAAACACCGTATTATGCAAGACGAATCAGATATGGAACAGGAATGAGAATTAATTTCACATACAAGTAAAGCAAGTGTTTAACGTGCAAGATGCAATACTGCATCATCATGGCATTCATATAACCTTTGGAGGTCTAGTCTCTACCTGCTACCCACCTTCACACGAATGGGAGCTGTGTGATATACAGAAGGAAGCCTCAGAATTGCATTAAAATTTTGCGTAAACTAGCTTAAGTCACAGGTATTGTCATGGACTTTAAATGCAAATCCCCAGAGGACCTAAAACGTACCCTCAAATACTACATGATATAAATACCCTAGGCGACTTGTGTTAATGCTGCTGACTGGACTCAGAATTCAGTAGTCTTGCTTTTTCCTTTTCAGTATTTCTAGCATACTAAAAGGCATACTTATGTTTTCCTCCATAAATAGTCTAATAATTTAACCTTGTAGATTTATAAAATATTTTCTATGCAACTTAACACAATAGCCTAAAAAAGAAATTTAAATTTAAGAAACGGTATATTTACAGTTAAAATAAGTACAGACCTTATTGGATTTGCATTCATTTATCGCACAAAATAATTTACAAGGCTTAAAGTAATAAATAAGTCACTGGAAAGCTTTCAGAGGTGTGCATTCTCCGTACGACAGAGTGCAGTACAGTTTCAGGAAGCAGTAACGTATTCTGGCTAAAGTTTTTTCACGAGTCCTTATGTTGGACGGCCTTGACCAAAACGGGATTTTGACCTGGGTTAAGAACACATAAGAAACATATGTACATTATTACTGCTGGAATTTTAAATTATTGTCCAGTCAGCTCTGTGGTATAATATTCATTTGAAATTATTTTCACATTAAAGAGAGAAGAAGGCGGGGGGGAGGGGGGTAGGAAATCGCTCTCAAAATCTATTGAGAAAGCTGCCTTTCTGCCAGGATACCTGTACCCACGAACGACATATTCATACAAAGGTACACAGCTGATAGAACTGTGTTGTCAAATATCTTCTTTTGAAATCATTAATTCTACAGAAAGTCATATGCATTTTTTTAAGAGAAAAAAAGACCTGTGAGAAATTCCTCTGACAATGTATTTGAAGTTTCCAGCCCATCCCTTGAAAGCTGGTCAGGAACTCCACTATAAGCTCCAGCTCAAGAGGCTCACCTGCTGGCCAAATTATGACCAGTTCCAGGCTCTACAGCTGCACACAGAGTGCCAGCTTCTCAGTTTGTTTTCATTTTATCCATTTAATATGTGGAAGACCAATATGCAGTAATGTAGGGTTGTCTGGTGTTGTTGGGGGCTTTGTTTGGTTGGTTTTGGGTTTTTTGGGGGGTGGTGGTCGTAGTTTTGTTTTTGGAAGGAGACCAAAGAATAGGTTAAAGAATCTTGGCTAATAGTCTTCCAGCTATCCGTATTTCACAATAAATCATACTGGAGCAGCAGTCAACCTTCCAACATAGAAGCTATAAAGCAGTTCTTCCAGCATGGAGTTTCATTCTCTTAGCTCTAGTTTAATTTGACAAAGGAAGCTTTCACACCACATACGGTTAACCTACTGGAAGGGATGCTGATTCAAAAAAGCGTACGAAATGAGGCTCGTTTTTCTTTAAACACCCACCACCCCCACCTGAAATCTATGTTCTGCTTTTTCCTTCTATTTTAAAATCTTACCTAGTATTCTTCTCAGCATTGTTTTGTCGTGCACTGACCTGCGCTGAGGCCTTTATCTGAGCTTCAAGTCTAGCATAAATGCCTCCTGCATACTAGAATCCAGAATAAAAAAAAAAATTTGACATTATTCCAATTTAATCAGTGACTTTTCATAAAAATCCCCAACATTCAGCAGAATCTACGGCATACTTTGTTTCATTATCACAACCCAGTACTGAAACTTTTTAAACCCATCCTATTTTCCATGTTCGATTTTAAAGGCAGTGAACTTCAAATATTTTTTTAAACTGTCTTCCCAAAAAATCATGCTTGGAACAAACTGAAGATTGGTAAGATTCAGTTCTTTAGCTTAAGTATTGAATAGATGGTATTTTCACTTGTGTTACATGTTTTTGTTACCAAGCCTCACTTGAATTCTGTGAACACTACACTGAGACAGGACAAATCTTACTTCTTTGCTGTCTTTTGACTTGACTCGATCAAGGTCTCCCAGTCTCATTTTTATTAAGTGCCCTGTAATCTCAGACATTCTTCTCTGATCTGTCAGAAATAAGAAAAAAGATATTTACAACAGAAGTTTTCCTTGCTACTGAATACAAAGAGAGAAGAATTAGACGCACACTTTAGTGATAGTCTATTTATAAAATTAGCTTTCTTTTCAGCTCTCATAAAAATCTCTAACAACCAAGATCCTAGATCCTGATGCATAATGTAGCTTCAGCAGTGCTCTTGGCAGATACCAGAATCAGCCTGAGGCATTACACTGAGATCAAAATCTACAGGAACCGTTTTGAGGCAGAGCTTTTCAAAACAGCAAAAATGCACAAGAATATCAGGAGAGGACAAAAGGTGGAACAAAGAAATACAATTCTGAATAGCTTTAGTCAAAAAGACTGTGAAAGAGATAGACGTGGAAGTTTATCTGCACAGACAACAAAAGGCACAGGGATGCAGGAAAAATTATTTGCATACTTATATGGTCATCAGATGACACAACTATAATCTCTGTAGGTTTTATGTTGTCATTCCAAATAAAGAACATAAACCATGCTAACATACACTTATAGTGCATTTTTCCTTCTTCTCCTGCAAACTGTGAACTCCTTTCTGATATTTTCCAAGACAGTAGGCCTGATGCTGCCCATTTATTTTTCAATCTGTGTGCAAGACTACAATGTATAGTTTTACATGGTGGATTTTCTTTCCATTTTCCTACCACAAACATTTTTTTCTCCTATGGAATAGATGAGATTGCTAATAAAAGCCAACCAAATCCTAAAGTAACATTTTCAGAAGGTGTTCCTAGCTTTATGAATATTTTTGTGCAGTCTGGAAGAGTCCAAGATTGCTGTGTGGTTTGAATACAGCTGATTACTACTAGCCTAGCTGAAATCTGTTCTCCTCCAAATGAGGAGCAACTATAAAAAACACAACACAGAGTCCACTGCTATATGTGAGATTAAATTCAACCTAAAGGTTTCTAAGTAGCTATATTTTAGGAAATTAGCCATTTCTTATATGAAAGTATAATTTTCTTTGCATAATATTAACTTTATGAAAGCTAAACTCATGCAAGAACGGACCATCTTCTCTTTGAGCATCTTGGTTGAATCTTAGTGACCTGGAGGCATCCCATTTGTTCTGCTGCATACTCACACTGGTTAGAAAAGAAAGATGCACACAATGTTATCAGTAGCAGATTACAAAAAGGGATATACTACACTGTGTTCTCAAGGACTTTGAAAACTACTTACATGAATGGAGATGCATCTTGGGAACTTGACTATCAAAGAAAGAAAAGCACATTAAGTATATTTTTAAGATCAAGTCCAAAACTTAAGAGAATGCCACGTCTCTGATTTTACCTTGTCAGATGTCTTCTCCTTTTTCTGAACACTAGGTGAAGAAACCACTTTCCTTGGGTGCTTGTAGGATTTCTTTAATTTCTCCTTTCTCCCTGCTAATTGAAGGAATATTTCCTAACACCATGACAGATATTCAGAAATTCTACACAGCTACAAAAGAATTTTTTCCCCTTTATTCCTTTACAAACAGAGTAAATGAAAAATAAGCCTTATTTTCCCTCTGTTAGTGTTGAAGGCATGTTAACATACACAGATTACTCAAATGCTTTTCTATTACACACATACAGGAACTCAAGTACATATTTAAAATGCAGAGTGGTTCTATGTAACTGCACAAGTTTTCTGTTGTAAAATTAAAAGCAAGTGCACATACAAGCTACATCTCTGACCATATTAATTCAATCAACAAGCTCTGAGCTACATCAGACCAAACAAGTTTAAAATCAAACTACAAAAATTTTTGGGGTTTTTTTGTTTGGTTTTCGTTTGTTTGTTTTTGTTGTTTTTTTGGTGGGTTTTGTTTTTTCAAATGTACTGGTGCACTCCAATCCTTTTCAGTCAAGAAAAAAAGAACAAAGAACTGCCTGCATTCAAACAGCGCATTACTAGGGCGGAAAGGAGAGGCAGCTTTTTGGCTTTCCATATTCCTTTCAGATCACATGGAGCTTATCTTCTATAGAGACACAATTCTAGACACGTTCACTAGTCATTTCACTATGTAAGCAGAAAAATAGTCTAAAAAAAAAAAACACCCACCAGTATGCAAAAATATTGTCATATAGCTACTGCCTCTTCTTCCAGCATTTATCTTCAAGAAACTTCATGAAAGTAATTTGATAGTCTTCCCTGCAAAATATACCCTTGACCAACCTTGAAGACATCTCAGACATGAATAGTTGCAGCTTTCTGTGTTTGCCAGTGATTTTTGATGGCACTGAGCAGTGGGGTAATTTGTATGTAAACACAGAAAAACTAGAAATAAGATTCAAGTAACATTATTCTTTATTTTAAAAATTCCTAATGTTTACAATTTGTATGCAGAAGAATTCTGCTGCCTTGAATCCCTATCTCTAAATTCCAGGGAGGATGACTGCACAGACTTGTTGTACCTGGTTTCCTGCATACTTCTTCTTCATCCCCGACTTCATCCTCAGTGACCTCTGAGCCAGTGGTATACTCCTCTTCTTCAGATAACAGTGATTGCTGTTTCTAATCAAGAGGAAGACAGTGCCACAGATTATAAGTGAGGCTTAATTCCTAGTAAGTGATACTTTAAACCTGTCCTGAAGGAGTTGTCTTCAAATCTAGCTCCATATCTTAGTGACGTATCTGTGTGCAGTTGGGTCCAAGAACATCATTCTTAGATGTTGAGAAAGTAATTTCAAATCTTTGCTTAGAATGTTTCAATAAATATTGTTATTTATGTTTCTTCCAAGTGGTCAAACATTGTAGGAGGTTGCCCAAAGAAGCCACAGAATCTCCATCATCAGATATTTGACTGGATATGACCGTGAGCAAAGTGATACATCTTTGAAGTTGAATCTAACTTGGAAGTTGGCCCAGCTTTGAAAGTGGGAGGAAGTAAGATGACCACCAGAGATCCCCTGCAGCACATATCACTGTATGATTCACTGTTCAGTATCCAATGTTTTGCTGGCTATATTATTTTTCTACTTAATGAGAAAACGTACGTTGTGATAGCAAATATCTGAGCTAGCCACATAATGACAGAATACAGGAATCTACAAGTTTACTTACGGTTCTATTGAGGCTTGCTGCATCTTGCAAACTGCCTGGAATTGCTAAGATACTCACTAATTAAATAACACAAAGCACACATATTGCGGTGCAAATACACATAGATTCAGTACACCAGGGCTAACTGCATTAATAATTTATTACAAGTTGGTCTGGAATATCTGGGTGGCTTTTTTTTGTGAACTCACCCTAATATCTAATTTCCTCCCCCTCCCTTCTATTTCTTGTACATCATAAGTAAACCACTGGCTCCAACATTGCAAGAGGTGGGGTCACAGTGAATAGTTCCCAACTATCAGCACAGGATAATGAAAATATTAAGGAACATGTTTACTTTTTTGAACATACACATATCTTTTGAAGTGAGTGATCATGAGTGCCTAGTAATCCATGAGAAATGATGAAGCCCAAAACAGACTGCAAGTTCAAAAAGTTTGCAACAGGAACAGTCTTACTATAGGACACTGGGAACAGCCGATTCCAACACAAACCATCAAGAGTGACAGACGTAAATTGCTGCTCTATCATTTATATTTAAAAAAAAAGTAAATCATGTGACATCCTGTGCTGCTGGAAGCAAAATTCCCCATCCTCTGCATTTGGACTGGGTCCTCAACCCTGATAAAGGCTTTTTGCAATGAAGCAGCAGCATAAAGAGGACATGAAGCATCTCGCACAAGCAAAGAGACAGACACTCAAAGACTCTGATCTTGACAATTTACATTTCTGTCAGCCTAATGAACTATTAAGAACTGATGCGTGCAGTGGGGATCTATTGTTTGTTGTGATTTGTAAAAACATTTAAAAGGAATTTTAAATGTTTATTCAAGCCAAAGTAGTACTTCACACATACTTCATACTTTCTTGTAAAAATTGTTACTGTACTGCACAATGTCCAAATTAAAGCAAAAGTAAGAAAATACCTTTTCCTTCAAATTAGTTAGAAAATAAGACAAAAATCAAAATCTGCCAGTGCAGAAAAGTGAGTATTTAAAATTATGAACATAGTATTTTACTAACCAGCTGTAAAGTCCAGTTCTTCAGAGAAAGAAACTGTAGTCACAAAAAGAGAAAGGCATGTAAGTTAAAGAACTAATAATAAGAAAAAATGTGAGTGGAATTATAAAAATAGGAGTGGTATGTGATAGTACAGCAATCTACACTGGTAACTCCTAGAAGGCCTACTCTCTTCTTTAACTAGAAATTTTGGTGGAATGATTAGGTGTGCAAACAAGCTGTGAACTACTAATTGATTAATGCAGTGAATTCATAATCATGTTTTAATTTGACCAACCTTAGCACTACAAACACTTACAGCTGATTTTAATTAAAAAAAAAAAAGCAGTCCAGGACAGGCGTGCTAGTTACGTACCAGATTGTTACAGAGTTTAAATTTAATAGCCTCCTGCATTTGTTGCGGGACAACTTCTGACACAGTTTGAAATTCTCAAAGAATCAGCAGCATCACGCTACCAGCAGGATCATTGAGTTACCCGAAGTTCCACGATGGGTGCAGAACTTCAAAACCTTATCTTTGCACGGAAGTCTCTTTAAACCAAAGGCAGTATTATGAACGGTCTCCTTAGACTTGGCTTAGAAAGTATCTCTGTTGACCTGACATACAGAGTCATATACACGCACCATAGTTCAGGAGAGTAAAATCTTCCTTATCTGGTGGGACAGAAAGCACCAAAACCACCACCAAAACCAAAAAAACACAATCCAAGTTACTACTATTCATTTATGGGCTTGCAAAAATCATGTGGACCTACCCAGATACATCAGCAGACAAAACGAAGGCAGCAATTATTTAAATATTTGCCACGTTATGTATTTTAAAAATATGACTGGATCCTTAAGCATCATCAGTTTAAGAATGGGGTGGAAAGCACAGATATATGGGGAATTGCCTCTGATACACAGAAATATTTCTGGCAGACATGGTAAAAGTTTTGCCTTTTCACCAACCAGATATTTTGTGCCTCTGCAATCCTGCAATGCTCAGCAGTGCACGTTTTCCTCCAAGAATATATGGGTTTTGTTTTTACTAAAAGTTGTCTAATGAATTCCTCAAAGTTCCCTTGTAAGAATCTTCATTATCAGGAAGTGGGGGAAAACACATTAGCAGTCACTCACAGCATTGATTTCTCCAGTTTTAGGACCCCACGGCGTATTTGGTTCTACAAGCACATCACATTCAATGCCTTTTTCATCACAGAGCCCAATACCAGAATCACTTAAAAGAGAAAGATGTGAAACAAAAATAAATTTTTCTATTTCGTAACTTTAGAATCAGTCTCTCTTTACTTCTCATGTACCAAGAGAAGACAGACCCCCAAGTCAGCTGTATAATATTTTGATAACAATCCATTAAAATATAAAGATAGGAGTGAATGCTTATGGGGGTTTGAATGACTAAATGTCTGCTTGAAATATAAAAAGCACTTGTTCTTCTCTTCCCAATTTCCAACTAACCAATAAAAAATAAATTACCTTTAAAAAGGCCTGTCACCCATTTTAAAACAGGAGAGAAATAACACATTGTGCACATTACATTTGGCGTGTTGAACGCTAAGTTATTTCAGTAACACGATACAATGTTCTTACCTGTTCTCATCCTTAGTGAAAGGAACAACAATAACATCTCTGTGATGGAGCAGATCATTCAATATTTTAGTAGTCCGAGATGGCAAATCATTCCCATCTTCATTTCCTGAAGGTAAGTCAACCACGTGATCCCTCACTTTACAGCCCTGTGATACATATACACAAAAGATCAAATATTTGAGTTAATGGGAAGAACTGAATTCAGGAAGTACAATAACAAAAGTTGAAATTTTAAACTGTTGTGTCCCAAGGTCCTAGCCTGCCCTGGGACACTGCAACAATTTACAATCCTTATTTTGGAAGAAGATATATTTTCATAACACAGTCACCCCCCTGCCATGTTTTATACTCTTTTAAAAGTGAGCTAGTATTGAAATACCTTTGGGAGGGTTGTAGGATCAAATCGAAGTACTTTTTGGTTACAACAGGGATATACTCCTGTCCCAGTCGAGCCCAGGGCACTTGCGACACCCGGATAAAGAACTGGCTGCGAATGGTACTGGCAATGGGAGAATTCAGTACACAGGAAAGACTACATTAGAATAAAAGAGAGATAACGAGAGGTGAGATTACCTATGGGTCTCAAAAAGGATTTATTGACAAGTATTTTCCAAACTGCTTTAAACCCTGCCTCACCGCTCAAAAGTCACCCATAACAAGCCATCTACAGACAAACAAGTGAAAATGAAAATACACTAACTTGGTTACATCTTGAGCAGGTCAACCAATTGACAGTCCCCCAAAGACGCCAATAAACATCCCGCCAAGATTTCAGTTCCTCATGAAGGCCAATTAAGTACTCATGGACTTCCCAGGTTTTGTCTCTGAAAAAGCAAAACATCAGGTTTGCATAAAGAGTCATAAATTGGTTTTGATCCTGCCACCAGGAAGGTGAGGTAGAGGAGGAGCAGAACACCACATGTTCCACTGGTGAAAGGCCTACAGAAGAGTTTAGAACAGGAAGGATACAATGTGGGATAATCATTATTAAATTCAGACCATGACAGAAGAGCCTATATTCTTTCACAACATCCTGAACTTACTAATAACAAAGAATTACAGCTTGATTCATCTCAAGCTCCATATACTGCAAATTTATAAGCAAAGATAAGTATCAAGCCTGTTGGAAATCAGGAGAACCATAAAACAGGGGAAAGCCTAGTACACAGGCAAAGCAAATTTGCACATGCAAACAAGTTCAGTCATACTGCAGTTTTCTGTCTTTAAAAGTAGTATGTTGTGCAACAGAAATGCAGTATTGCCATTCTATTTTATTTAAAGACAACATAACATGTTTCTATATTTCTGCAATGCAACAGCAATCACTTAGTTAAGAATCAAAGTTTGAAAATATAAGACCATGTCGTATTGATAAATATATCTGAGACTTCTGGTCTTAAAAATATAGCCTTTGCTCCTTCCTAGTGATAAAATGACACATGCTTCTTCAGAAATCAAGAGAATACACAACCTGCACTGGTACATGTTATTTTCAGAAAGAGCAGATACTGTTTTCTCACAATTTTAAGCCCTGGCCTGAATCGGTTTTTATTCTGTGTATGTCTAATCTAAACTAAGCAAGCAGTGCTTCCAAGAGGAACTTTGTTCTAGGCACCAGTAGAGGACCAATAAATATAGACTTATATTCAAGTCATTAAAGATAGGCTTGTGTCAGCTCGTAAGCCTGAATTCATTAGTGGCCAGCATGACTTTGCCTAAGGAATGAGTAAATGGATTCTGTGTAGAAAAGCAGTCACAAGTACCACAAGGCAAAGAATTAGAACCTAAATAATCCCTTGAGTAACTTTAAAACCCTGCACATTTAAATGCTAGGAATTGCATGGCAGCTAAATACAGTCAGATTAAGTGAAGTAATACAATTAATGAATTTTACATGGCTAATCACCAATGACCCTAATAGGTCAGGATGGGGTCACAATATTCAGTTCTATTTAGACTGTGAGGCAGAACTTAATCCAGAACTCTGAATTACTGGTGGGAGGTAACACTAAAAACATGTTAGCTTGGGAGTTGAGACCGAACTGTGTTTTGGTTGTTCTGAACAAAATAGATCTGATGACAAAGGTCTCCTGTTACTAACTTCCCACTATCTTTCTTAAAGGGTGCATGTAGGGAGGGAAGGAACTGCAGCTGATCATGCACTGATCTTCGTTAAGACGACAACCCAGCTGTTCACTAACATGGATCAGTCAGAACTGAATTAAACATTTGTGCCAAATTAATAAGGCCTACATACAGAGTAAGTCCTGGAAGCTTCTCTGACAAATACTTTAGAACAGAAAAACAACCGGCAAAGTTTATTTATAGTACTCTTTAAGCAGGCTGAATATTTGATTTGACAGTATAAAGTCAGTCTAGAAAATACTCTTTAGCATTTCTATGCTTGCAGAGGTGGATCTATCATTCAATATCAAACCTTGTAGAAATGCAGCCTCTAATTTAATTTGTCATCAACTACACATATCTTAAAACCCTTTGATGAAAGAATTAGCTGAGTATTTTCTATTTAAGGCAGTACAACCCAACATAGCCCTCCCATGTAGTTTTTCCATTTCCATTCAGCAGCAGCACTTCTGAAAGAATTTCAAAAGTACAACATCATAATGGCCCTTTTATTTTTTTTGCTAGGTATAATATAAGAAGTTGAGGTGTTTCATACTGCTCTTCACATATCTATGACTTCATTTTGTCATGTGAGTATCTACCAATTCCTAAACATGCAGAATTTTTAAAAATCACCCAAGATCATATAGTTGAAGAAATAGTTTTTAAATATATGTATTCACTACCTTATATGAACATAGACAATATTCCCATGTTGATCTATGTTGATTTTTCCTGGTACACAAGGAATTATTCTCTCTGTTTCTTTAGTTAGCAGCTTTTTACATAAACAACATCTAGATGTAAAAAAAAGAGAAGGAAAGAAAAAAAGTATGAGAGTAAGAGCAGGACTTCGAAACACAGGGACTTGTCCTTACAACTGTAGTAGTAATATAAAAAGACCATACCTGTATAACGTTGCTGCATTTCCTCGAGAATCTGGATTTAGGTACTCTGGATCAAACAGTCTCTCAATCTTCTTGCAGAAAAGTTTACTATTAATGACAGCAACACAGCTTACCCATTAGAAAAAACTGAAAATTGTTTTATGTATAGTGAGACTAACAATGGTATTCTGATGATGTGCAAAGTCACCATATTTCTTTCAGAATCTAGCTTTTAATGTGATTTTCCTTTAAATTAATCTCTTTGGATCACTGGCTCCGGACCCAGTCATCTCTTATTTTTTACACAGATGTGAGGAAAGAGATCCCTTATTTTTTTTCCTCTTCCTTCGTTTGCCCATGTAAACTGCCAGCTTCTGCCTTGACTAGAAGGCCTTTTATTAATGAATACTTCCATGAAATTACACTTATCTTAATTCTAAAAGTTATAAAGTCTTCATCCCTACTATTAAAAATCCTTTCTTACTTTCACCTTGCTTGTCTGTCAGTCTACCCTCCAATAATTGGCCCTTATCTTGATACAGACTAAGTTGGAGTCCTTACGTATGAAATAGTTTTCCATCACAACTATTCAGCTTTCCAGACACCCTAAATTCTATGTCCAAACATCAGAGTTCACAGGATGCTGAAGCCAAACCATTCTCTACGAATTAGGTGCACGTCATCCCATAAAAGGTTCCTTACCCTAATCCTGGCTCCTGTGTGAGAATTCATGAACAATTTGTCCATGCCACACTCCTAGTGCAGCCTTTCCTGTTGCTTGTTTCCTATAAAAAGCTCTTTCCTTTTGCTTATCATTTTAATATAAAATTCTGAAGTCACTTCATGATATTCTGTGTTAAAGATACATTATATGAGAATATAAATTGCACATATATCACTTCAAACCTCTAGTGCCTTAGCTGTATTGAGAAGTGATCCAAAAGCCCAACAGCACTTCAGTAGCGTATTCCAGGGCAAAAAGTTACCTCTTAAATTTGTCCCTTTTGTCCTTCAACTCTTCCACTTCATTGTGCGTGAAGAGATCAGCAATGTGTGTGACAAGATTAGCATTGATACAATTCATGTTACAAGGCGTGGCTACAATAGCATTCATATTTTTGTGACAATAATGAATACATTCTTCTACCTAGGAAAAATAGAAATGTTAAAAATTATGTTAAAGAATTCTAGACAAAGCTATCTCAAAAGATGTACTCATTGCTTCAAGATTTTTTTTTAAGTATCTGATGTTTTGGAAAATATTTCAGTTCAACTTAGATCTGAGACTTGTTTTTTACATTTATGTAAAGGAGACTCTGAATTAACATGACTCTGAGTTAGTTTATGTTCTCCGCCAAAAGGTTTCTACAAACCAAAAAAAACCTCGACGTATGTTTCATCTTCAGCAAGTGGCACTCTCCAATGGCTTGTAAAAAGGGAACCACAGTACACATTACACATAGTATTGCCTGGATCTCAACTTAAACAGCTATGTCTTCTGTGTATTTAATTGTGGGTCACCTCAATGACAGAACTTTCGACAAACATTTTAACAAACAAGTCAGTAGATATTACTTATACAGAGCTGGAGAACCAGATCCTAAATTGCAGAATTGCCATTCATATAAAAAGGATATAAAAGGATATAAAACAAAAGTATTAATTGATTTAATAATCTTTTTTAATAAATCCTACCAGAAGTCAGATACCAATGTTACTCTAGGTCAGTCATCAGAAGGCAAATCCAAGATCCCACTATCACATTTAGAAATAACTTACTCTTGTTTTCTTGCATTGAGATTCTGCAAATATTAGGTTACTGCATTGAATAAGAAAGGTGGTAAAAATCTCAAAATGTTCTCATTGTATCATCTGTTTGTTTAACAGCCAAAGCATAACAAAGCAGCTGTTAGACACTGGTAAGTAACTGTGTCCTTACAGCAGAGAACTCTTCTTTCTTAATACTTACCAACGAATCCATTTTCAAAAACTCAGAAGAAATAAGAATTGATATGACATTTGATGGTTCTAAAAGGCAAAAAAAAAAAGGGTTGTTTTTTTTTTTTTTTACATGATTTCTTTTGATAATTTCATATCACATCCCTCCCTCTGCATATTTAGTATGTTTTAAGTACTATTTTACCAATCAACCTGCCATTCCATCTTCGAATATGTAGAACATTTTCCATATTAAGAAACAAAGTTTTGGTTTATCATTTAAGTTGCCAGAGTACAACTGTAACAAACTGCAATTTATAAAAAATGGAAAAGATGGCTTCGTAGGGATACAATGACTAAACAATTACACAACAAGATTAACTTCCATCTGTAGCCATCATATTTTTGCTTAACATAACCTTTGCATTGTAAGTTATAACTCTGTTCTCTGGGTTTGTTTATATTAAATAAATAAATGGTAGCAAAGGCTCATAAAAAGATTTAAAACTTGCCTCAAATTCATAAAGCCAAACGTTCTTCTACCATTGTATCAGACTGCACTGAAATTTTAGAAAATATTGCAATTGTACCATTGGGGAGCAGAGGGAAAAACAAAGCAAAACAAAACTCAATCATCAGTATTTCAAAAACTACCACTCTGTTCTTGTTCAGAAGAGGTCTGAAGAATCTTCATTAAAAACATCAGATCCCAAAAATATATTAGACCTTTTCCACTGCTTCAACTATCAGGATGTTTCCTCAAAACTGTCAGTGTTGATAAATCGGAGACATCTGCTATATTGACCAGAGGATCTCCATTGCAACCGTTTTCTAACAAATGACAAGCTTCAGCGCAACAGTCAGAAACAAAGAGACTGGGGCCAAACTATATCAAAAATGTTAATCTTCCATTATTACAGAACGTAATACACCTGCAACAAAATGACCTACACGCTTTCTTTTACCTAAAGTGGGCATTTCATTAGCTTCAGAATCTTTAGTGTTCCTTTTAACGTATCTTATCAACCAGTCAAAGATATGAACGTCACAGTGCACTGAAATGTCCACCTCTTCCCAGCGCTGGGCATCCACTGACAGATATTCAGCAAAGTATTTCATTTCTGAAATCAAAAGGTCTCGAGGACACACAAAATCTTCTTTGAGGTTTTTAGCTTCATCGCACACATGGATCACCATATTTGGCCTCAAAAAAAAAAAAGCCGAACACCAAATTAGGACCGTAAGCCAATTAGAACACCAAACCCAATCAACAAAGATCTCATCTCCAAATGTGGATCACACATTGCAACACTGATGTCACTAACAGGTTTTTATTAACAGAAGGAAAACAAATGGCAGTTATTAACTACTAATACAAACTATTAATAGAAACTATTGTCAGATAGCATTGCCGGGTGATGAACACCGATGAATATCCTCTGACACATCATCAGTGCAATTTAATTGTTAAGTTAAGGGACCAGAGAAAGAAAGTTTCTAGCTCCAGTCCCCAATTTTGTCACCAGTTTGTTATGGGATACTACCTGAATTACACAGAGAATTTATTTGGTTTCCCTTTTTAATTTTCTTGAAAAAAAAGACCTACGGACACTGACAAAAACAGCATACAATAGCAATTTTCCTCTGTGGAAATTAAAATTGCTTTATTGTATATTACAAACATCTATTTCTTAAGAAAAGGTCAAAGCTAGAATCAGTAAACGCTGTCTCTACAGAAAGATGATTACCATTCATTTTCAAATAAACACATTATTCTACATGTACTTGTATAGTATGGAAAACAGGGATGCGATAGTACGAAAAATAATGATGTGCATGGCTATTTGAGTTCATAGTAAAGTCCTTCATTTGCACTTTTCATTTACGGCTGTCTTTTCCCACTTTTACATATGTCCTGGTTTCAGCCAGGATAGAGCTGGTTTTCTTCACAGAAGCCAGCATGAGGCTGTGTTTTGGATTTGGGATGAGAAAATGTTGATAACGTGCTGATGTTTTGAGCTGTTGCTAAGTAGTCAAGGACAGTCCAGCTTCTCGTGCTGGCCTGCTGGCAAGGAGGCTGGGGGTGCACGGGGAGCTGGGAGGGGACATGGCCAGGACAGCTGACTCAAGCTGGCCAAAGGGATATTCCCCACCATACAACATCATGCCCAGTACATAAACTGGAGTTGGCCGGGGGGCAGGAATCGCTGCTCGGAGATGGGCTATCAGTCACCAGGTGGTGAGCAATCGCTGCACTGGGCATCACTTGTTCTTGTACATTTCTTTGTCGGTATTACTATTGTTATCATCATTGTTGTTTCCTTCTCTCTTGCTGTCCTATTAAACTGTTTTTATCTCAACCCATCAGTTTTTTCCCAATTCTCTCCCCTGTCCCACTGGGGGAAGGGGGAGCGAGCGAGCGGCTGCGTGGTGCTTAGTTGCCGGCTGGGGCTAAACCATGACAACATAGAATAAATCTATGTTCACAGAACTTTTTGGTTTTTGGGGGGTGGGGGTGGGGGGAGTGGTATTAAATTGTTATTGAGCATCAATCCTGTTTCATTCCTTTTTAAAATCTGGTTATGTTTCCATTCCCACCACAGCAGTGATCTATCACTCAGACCAACACTACGGACAGATTTAGGAACAAGCTATCCCTACTGCACATAAGAACTTCTCAAACCAACCCCTAGTATTTCTGTAGCAATGTAAGGTTTCAAAATTTCTTACAGCATTTATTAGGATGTTCCCAGCTGTTTTCTTTCTGACAGTAGAAAGGTATGAGCAATTTAGACGTCTTTCTCTCTGTTCTATAATCCCCTAGATAACAAACACACAAAGATCATCTTACCCCTGGCTTTCGTCAGTGCTTTCTCCACCTTTATGTACAGGACCTTTCTCAGATTCTGAAGAACAATTCCTTGTGGAGGTTGTGCTGGGCCTCCCTTAAATGTAAGGAAAAAAAGGCTGCATTAGAACACAATGCCTGACCTTTTGCTCTTCAGCATCTTGGAAACACAACTGAAGTACAGCTCTCACGGTGGAGCAATGTTACACAACTAGCAACAAATCTGCGACCATAAGGGCTACTAGATAATCCAAATTCCTGCTCCGAATGCCATGCACTGGAAACTCAGACCAGCAGCATTGCTGGGTTGCCCAGACACTCGGCTGCAAAGCCAGGCAGGCGGGTCCTGTCTCAATATAAGGCAGTAAGATTCACGTAGAGTCTTCAGCATTTCCTTCTGGTAATGCAATCCATTCCTTCAGATCTCCTTGTCTGCGTTGTGGGATGTGGGTCTTGAGACTCCTATCACATTCTGTTTTCAGGAAGTTTTGCTGCCAGGATATAACAACTTGAGACTAACTGCTTCTTATGCAGAATGTGTTAGCTTTGGAAATAAGTTGCCTCTAAACAGAAGCGCAGAAGTCTCTTATGATGCATTTTTCTTAAGTTTCTCAAACACATGGCTTAAAGCAGCAGGTTATACAAAACAATGCTCAAAGAAAGCAGACCATGAAATTTTTCTAGTCCTCGAGCTACATCATGTAACTTAATCCAGAAAAGAGGTCAGCTGCACTTTAGTTCAAATAGGTTATCTTCACAAATGCGCCACAAGCAGTGGAACCTGGACACAAAACCCAGCGAAGTCCAGGAGGTCTAGTCACCGAATCCAGTGAGGTCTGGGTCAAGGGTTAAGACAACCCCAGCATTCAGACACTGAATAACTCTTCTGACTGTAGTGAATGGATCACTGCAATCTGAAATGTCAATAATCTTGCTTACAAGTCAGAAAGATAATTATCTTTTTTAAATAATGGAAGTGCACATATCTGTCTTCCACTGATGAAAACCCACAAGTTCATGATTTTCCACGATTACTCCCTACTCTCAGATTTCTAGGAAGAGAGTTCCAGAAGGATCTTCTCCCTCTTGTGTAATGTAAGAGGCTGTACTCTTCTGAAGTAGACTACGATAGACCTCTTCACCTTATGGCTGAATAACTATAGCAGACTGACACCAAAAGTGATCTGGAAGCTCTATACAGTTCAGAACACAGCAGCTACGTCCTTTAGGAAAGCAAAGTTATCACGCCAGAGGCAGAAGAAACAAAACTTCCTCCAAAGATATAGCCTAAGGACTTGCACAGTTAAGCCTTAGTAAGGCTTACAGAGAACACCATTAATAAAAGGGGAAGATTTACTAGACAGACCCTAGTAAAACCTTGCCCCTTCAGGGCAGCCATTCCCCTGCAGCCAGATGACCCCTGCTAGCATTAAAACAGCCAAGGTGGGAGTCCTACATTTTGAATGCAACGTAAGGCAAGTATTTTAAAGGAAGGGCCCATGGAAAAGAATGATATGGAAGAATTCTGCCTGCAAATATTAGAAGTTTATTTTGAACACAGTGAAGTTATTTATTAAAGAAAAGAAAATAATGCTGACAAGAGTATGCAACACAGCCAAATTAACAGGGATGTCTGAACTTCATCATTCATTTCTGCCTATCTTTTTTTTTCTTCTCCCCAAAGCTTATAGTTTGACTTCTCAAAGTTAGTAATAAATACTTTGCATAAAAGGCTATCCTATATGCTTGTTTATTGCCATAATATGCATTCAGAGGGACTTAAAAGCTCATTTATTACTTGCTAATTATAAGGCAAACTGCTGTTATAACTCAACCAAAACCAGAATCCACCTCAAAGCGAATTTGGTCTGATTGCTTTTTCTTGCTGTTACACATGTCTACAAACAAATCCAAACAGGCCCAAAATTCTTGATCCTAACAATGAGTAGATGTCAATAAATCCACTAGGAAGTAATTAAACAAAAATATTTACAAATAGGCTCTTCTGAAATCCCCTTTTCTAAAATATGCAAGTATCTCACAAATATTAAGAAGGTGAGTTCACTCAAGCCTGTGAGAAAAAGATGAATTATCCTAACTTCAGATCAACAAATTGCATATCAACAGGGAAAATTATTTACCCAAAGTCACAAAGAAAACAGAAAAATCTCAGGCTAGGATCTGGCAGTAGGAAACATTAGGGTACTTAACTGCATTAATACTTATTACATGTATTACATTGTTAAAAAGAAAACATGCACTAATTGTCTAAAGAGTTCTATAAGCAGAGCTAGCTTGTTAACTGCCTACTGGGAAGCTACTAATCTTATAAGTAGCCACCAGTGGGTGCAAGAAGCATTTATTCCACATCATGCACGTAACAAGTACATAATTGAAAGTTGATCAAAGTGTTTTCAGTCTAGATACTCCATACACAGTTTTCAAATATCATCTCTTGATTAGAGTTATTAAAAACATTTTATTCATTCTCCAGTGAAAGTCACAGCTGTTTTTCTTCTGCAAAGAGAAAAGTGACTAGAAAGCTGCAGCACTGTGAAGGACACCATAACAGAGAACATTTTGTTTAAACACTTCACCGTCATCTTAATTTTTTACACAGAAATTGTTTACTCATTACCGAAGCAAATTTCTCATGCAACACATTTACCAAGTCTTACAAGGCGCTGAAAACATCTCAGTCTACAATGAAAACCAGAGAATAACTATCACACAGTTAATTACAACTTCTTACAGGAGAAGTACTTAAGGAAGTGTTAACATTATGTAATTGTGCTGTGAAATACAACTATTAGGACTGGTCCTCTTCTGCCAAATTATTACTGGGACACATAATTGACTAAGACACCTTATATGTCATTGCAAGACTCTCTTGCATCAGAAAGTAACTAGACTACGCTCCAACTCCTCTGTAGCCATCTTGCCACCGAGCAGTATGGCAAACACAGGGCTTCCTGGCGGGAGAGAAGGGTCTGACCTCAAGGGATCAATTTCTCAGCTTTCTGCAGCTTTTCTACACAAAACTTTCTAGTTAATAACACAGCTTAATGTGACTGTGAACGGCTGTAGATTTAATAGTACAACACTGGGGACACAAAACAGGAGAGTAATTCCTCTCCCCATCAAAAATCCTGAACAGAGGATTCATTGTAAGGATTTATGCCTTTTAGAAAGGCAAGCTATTAAAAATGCCCAAAGAAACATCGATTCTTAATCTAAACTAACTGAAGGTGACTTCATGTATGCATTATATTTATACTTAACTTTCTTTTCAAAGATGAACAAGTACTATTCCTGGGTGAACTTACCACTCAGGACAAAAAAGCATACACATACTGATTATAATCAAAGCCAATATATTTCAGAATGACTAAAAACATACCAGTTATAGTAATGGAATCCTGCCCAATAGCAGGCTCCTGAAACTCTGCCTGTGTATCGAGCAAGGAGGATTTGATGTACGTAGCTAAAGTTTCCACAGGACTCCCACCAGCGGCCATCAGGGGATTATACTGGTTGTCAACAGGTGAACTTCCACTGCTTTTCAGTTCATCAAACCTTTTTGCACACTGTCACAAGATTAAATGATAGGACAATGAAGTGGTAGCTTTCAGTACATTTTTAGTAACTATCATTTGAGATGGATATTGTATTTCACACCTTGTGCAGGTGAACAGTTACCAATATTAAACTTATAATGCTTCCCATTTAGTCAGTGGTATCAAGAAAGTCCATAAACATACAGTAAAATATGTAAGATTTACCATAATTAAATACCCTAACAGAAAGAGAAAAAATAACACAGAACCCTGTTTCAACCTTAATTACTTTAAACCCTGTGATTTTAAGCCCCATCTTCAGAAGGGAAAGTAATGAGGAGAGTTTAAATTCTCATTTTGTAACTAGTTCTTTTACCATAAACATCATCAAATATTATTAAAAGTAGCTATAGTAATTGGTTCATAATTATTACTCTTTAACTTGATGACAAAAGGAACTGGTGATTTCCCGTGCAGTTCCATTAACTTTCCATTCCTTGTTTTGATGAACTAGAAAGTCTTTCCATTTTGTAAACTTGTATTAATACAATGACAATTATGGGTTTGGTTCAGC
>NW_010548317.1:66823-71319 GCF_000687285.1 Phaethon lepturus
TTACACATAGAAGTAAATCTACTTAATTCTACAGGTGACCCCCCTCTGACACAGCTCACCAGGTTCCATTCAAGCAGCTGTTTTTATTTATTTTGGATTGAGCTAAATTGACATTGCTGCATGCCACCTGCCCCTTTGGGAGAGGTGCACACAGTGGCATCCTTCTGATATTAATGTAGTGTCTCAAATTTGTAAGAATGCCAGCCTACTATATTCAACAGATACATAAAAGCAAATTTATGCATTTACTTAATGGCCTTAAACAGGGACTACACATATTTGAGACACTTTGTTCTTTTAAAACAGAGGAACCAGACACATACTAATCAATCATATTATCTTAATTAGTATGAGGAGAGAGCTCACCAATACTTTTGTAATTCTTTTATTTGCTTAATGTGCACGGTACCGCCTGCAAATTCAAAGGTAAACAGTAAAGGACCCCCTCAAGTGCCTTGCCAAGCACTTGAATGGCAGTAACATTTCACAGAAGCTTCTGCTCCCAGTCATTCACTTTTAATGTTCTAAATACAAGGTTACAGTGATGCCCAATAGCAATGCTATAACATGAGCTGACACATTTGATTAAGTTTGCAAGAAAATAAAGACAATTGGCTTGGGTTTTTCCAGCTTTGCTGAATCACAAGAGCAAAAGACATTTTCCTCTTTTAGCTTACTTCCCCTCAGCATTTCACCAGGAAAATCCAGAAAAATCCACATCTTGTATGACCAAGCAGGAGGCAACTGCACGCTTAACTACCTAATGGAGATCTGTAACTCAGAATTGTAATGGCAAGCATAGAAAGTTAGCAGGTTTGCTAGTAAGTATACTACAATCTACATGAGGTTAAGTGGGTACTGCCATCCTTTCCATGACAATCTTAGGTACGCAATCTGAAATACATTAGCACTACTTTTTTTTTTATACTCCACTTTTTAATTTTTATTTTCCAGTAATTTTTGTTCTTATTGTATATCAGTTCTAATGAAATAAAATGCATAATGTATTTCTTAATTTCAATGCTCAGGTTTTGCAGCAACAATTTTTTTTTCCCCCGATCTACTGCTCATTTAACATTTTTGATTCTTCCAGTATAAATTACTTCAGAAAAAAAAAATCCCTTCACTTCAATTTCCCTCCTTCCCTCAAATATGTTTTGTTCTTCAAGAAGTCCTGCTTAATGTATATGCATTCTTTTATCAGGAAAATCACCTCTTTGGATGTATATCCTGGAACTAGTCTTGCCACACTGTCCCAGTTGATAGGCTGAGGAACACCAATTAGGGAATACAGGATCATATCCAAAACCATTTGATTGTTGTCATACGGAAAGTTATTGTTTTCTGAAAATCCACGACTCATCTCTGGCTACTTAAGCCTAGAAAAGAAAATGTTATTAGGAAGTCTCACTGTATGGTTTGCTAAAGCTTGATCTACGCTAACTGCAGCGCTCCATAAATTACTATGGGAAATGTTTACCACAGCATTACAGTCAAGTACTAATGTTTTATTTGACAAATAAAACATACATTTGCATCTGCATCCTCAAAACCCTGAGGGGAGAAGCACATGCACAGAACACACCAACATCACCTCAACAGCAGCAGGCACTGCCCGCCGTTCCTCTGAGTTTGTTTCCAGAAGGGATTCACACCACTGATGCCTCCAATGCAAAAAAAGGCCTCCCGCAGTCACAGAATAAACAGCCTAAGCTACAGAGGGACATTTTAAATTAAATTTACTTACATTCAAATACACTTGTCTGTTGCCCCGAACTTTCTACTGCTCAACTTCTATCTCCTCTTGCTCTATTTGTTTTGCACACCTGACTTCCACTCTGTAGAAGCCAAGCCAGGGCACCCAGCTAAGGGCAAATGATAATACTTTGGAGCCAGGAAACACACCACCTGGCTGTCTTTCAGCTCTCATCCTGAAGACCTGACTTTTGAGTTTTCCTAAGGCACTTGTAACTCCTGATTAGCTGGGATTATCAGGGCCAAGAAACCCTGCTCCTTCAGCTTCAAGTCGAACACAAAACAAAGCATAAGGACAGCAGTGAACACTTCAAAAATGCAGTTCTCATTTGAAAAAAAGTGTTACATTTAGGGTGGTTGGGTTTTTTTTTCCCAAAAATGAATTTTACGTATATAGCATCAGGGAACACAGTAAAAGTGCAAAGTACTGTTTTAGCATATGCTTGGAGAAAACTGCAGGCATTAATCAAGACTTTCATATTCAAGTAATGCACAGCCAAGGCACTTAGTAAGTACTCATATTTGGAAAGCACTTTGGATCTTTTCCAAAGTACCTTAAATAGATCACATAAGCAACACAACTTCAGAGTCACATACAGAATTTTGACTTATAAAGCAAGGATTATAGAGAATTTCAGAAAAAAATACTCAGATCATAGCAGATTTAACCGATCACTTGTTACTAAAAGTATACTACACGTAGATGTTTCTTTCGCATCACCCTCTTTCCACGCTGCTAAAAGAAACAATGCTTAAAATACACAGAATAGCACTGATTTTGGTTTTTACTCTAGAAGCCAGTCCAGCATTTTTTAGTTTGTTTTATTAGTAGAAACAGAAATTACAAGAGCTGGTAACTGTAAGCTTTCATCCACTCAAAAGAGCATCTGAATGAAACCATCAGTAAGAAAAAAACCCCAGAACCCACAAAGATAATTCTTAGGTTTCATATATTCAAGAGATTAAAAAAGACAAAAAATGGAGGGGGGAAAAAAAAAAGCCACAAACACAATACAGAAGACAAGTCCAATCAGAAAAATCATTTTAGCATTTCTGTCTAAATGAAATCTATTGCAAAGTGTGCCAAATAACCAGTTTTAAAGGACAAAGATCCTTCACAAACAACATAAGCCCAAACTTTCCAACTAAGACAAATGTCACTAAGGTAAAGGTAGATCAGTCCCTTCAGTCACCAAGTCTTTAGCTCTCATCCTGACAGTACTATCAAGTGGTGTCACTGTGGTATTTCTATGGTGAAGACTTCACGCCGTCAGTGCACAGACAGATGTCGGTATCAATTATATTTAAGCCACTGCATTTCTACTGTATCTGCTGTTATGAAAAGAAATAACCAGGCCAGAACAGGTCAGCACTAGTGGCAAGCCTCAGTGGTTATACAATATGAAGCCAACTTCTTGTACTACCTCGTATGCGTGTAGCAGCTGGTTGAATGAGGTAAGTAAATGATGGAGTATTAAAATCCTCTGGTCTTGAGCAATAAAATATGCTTAATGAAAGTAAAATTGCTAGCAGTGTCAATATTGCATAAATCACCGTTTTAAGGACTAGTTCTATGATACAATTATCCTAGGTAATCAAAGAAAGAAGGAAAGAAAGGAATCAAAGAAACAAAGAAAGAAAAAACTTGTTTTGCAATAGTTAGGAGCCTATAATTTAAAGGAAAAAATACAGTCTATTTTGACTGCTTTGCTGATACCAAGTTTATGCACACATCAGCACTGTGGAACGTGAAGCAACCTGACCATAAAGGGATGACAGGTACTCTAAAACGTAATGACATGTTCAGAGGGGATGAAGCCTTGTCTCTCAAATATTTTTTTATTAAGATACAGTTTTAGATATGCTTATTACTGCAAAGATAAATGAAGGTGCATACTTAATTACAAGCAGACAGAAGTTAAGCCTTTTTATTTCTATTCTGGAAAGAACATGGGACTCCTCTTTGTAGCTTTAAACATGATACTTAACATGTGCCTTTTTGTTCTTTAGGAAATCCTCTCAGAAGTATAGTTAAAGACACACACAAGAGAGAAAACTCTCCATAAGAAGAGCAACATAAAGCCTGTAATAAATCACATAGTTAAGAGACAGAAGGCAACTTCTACAGATTCTCTCCAGTTTGTTACTGCAAGTAAAGCTCAAGTTAACCCTTTCCTCAACAATGGAAACTGGAGGAAAAAAAGTTTCAGAATTGTTTAATTCTGACCAACTCATTTGATATGTACAACATAGAAAGATATGTGACAATAGGAATTTATATTAACAACTAGAATTCTAAATTACGTAGTGCAAAAGATTCCCAAATTTCATAAAACTGATACGGTTTAAGCAAAGTGTTAATTCATTATGCAGGGAGTTGGTTTACACTATGGAAAGGCACCGCCTCATTGGAGACTGATCTTTTCATTTAAGGTAAAAGATCAATCTAAAAATGAAGAATTATTACCCCCTTGGACGTGTGTAACTACAGGAAGGTAAAGGTGGTGCGGTGGGCGTGAGGTTTCATGCAGAACCCTTAAATGCAATAAAGTGACGGTGCAGATTGGGGGTGGTTGGGGTGGGAGTAACAGCAACTTTAACTGCAGTTTGTCCGCATATTTGTAAAAATAAAAATTAAAACGAGGTATTTAAATTAAAAAATAAAAACGGATCCCAGTTTTGGGGGCAAGATCCTACAAGTGCAATCAGCCTCCTCATGAAATACCGCCCGGGTGGGGCCC
>NW_010548318.1:0-5697 GCF_000687285.1 Phaethon lepturus
TTTTATCCCCTCCCCCTTCCAAATCTAGTTTCACCTTGAAACATGAAAGAGGTGTACCTAAATACTAGGTTTCCATTCAAGAAAAACTGGTTTCAATTCATCCTAAAAAGAGAAGAGGGAAACACAAATAAATGTATGTTTAATCTCTTGGTAGTTATCTATCTGACACATATAATATAATGGTGGCTGGAGATTTTTAATTTTCTTTGAAATGCCATGAGATTTAAATTCAATCTGTGCAAGGTGTAGCCCCATGAAGAAGATGTCATTGCAGACCTTCATCATATCACAGCAGAAGGGGATTTCAAGACCTACATACAGCATGATACTTAAGCTTAAGTCTCACCGCAGAAGATAATTGCTAAATGCTTTGCCCTAAAGGCTACATTTATTTCCCCCCCATTCTCGTGTTTTCTCTAGCACTGTTTTATAGCAGCTTTCTGTTCTAGCTGAGGCAGCTCTATGATTTGTTGAATCCCTGCTTTTTGCTTTTATGTACCTTGTTCCTATCTCCACTCCATACTCTGCATTGACTCCTTAATCTAAGCCTTGGAAGTGTTCATTTGTCTTGCCTGGCCCATCATTGTAAAGGAGAGAACAAAGCCATTAAGAGGATTTGAAAACATTGGGAAAGAAATATCGAGGGGAATTCTGAAAACTTTACAAGGGAAGAGACATCAAGAGTTGGATGCAGTCTGAACACAAGACACAAGGAAGAAGGAACATATTGCAGCCAGATAGAGACCACAGACAAAGCCAGGAATATTGCCAACAATGGCAGAGAACAAGGATGGGGACAGCAGTGGAACTTAAGACAATCATCCATAACTGGATAGGAAGACTACTGGAGAGGAGGCTGGACTTCGAACTGAATGAACAGACTTAAAAACCAAATCAGAGAGACCTCTGTAATAATGATAACTCTAAATTATGAGAGCTAATGGAATCATCTACATAAGGTTTTCTTTTTTTCTTTGGAAATAATCTATGATTTTAATCTTTAACCTCTAGCTTGTCACCTGAGAGTTGCTCCAATACTATCAAAAGTGCCATAAATGGTGATGACAGTAGTTTTGGTGGGATAGTTATCATATTAAACATTAGAAGCACAAGTGAGTGCTTCAGTTGAGGAGGTTATGGAACAACACATAAGCAATGGAAAAAGGGACAAACCCATCACCAGAACACAAAAACCCAAGGGGAGGGAGCCTTGTCCCAAGCTAATTGGTACCCTGCAGACTAAGTGAAGAAGGAGTCACAGATGACCATCCAGAAGTACCGTCAACTACTTCTTTTTTGCAAGGGCAATGCATGTTTTAGTATCTTTCATTATTCTATTGAAGGAGGTGGACTGGTCATTGGGGGGGAAGAGAAGTCTCTTATGCAGAGATTAACATATCAGAGGCCACTAGCACATTACATGGGCAGGTTTGGGTAACTATGATTTGTTGTAATCCTTGGTTTCACATCACTGTCTAAAGGCATGCAGAGAAGACAAGGCAGAATTCCTTGAAATGCTATCACTAAAGAGAGGATGTAGAGAAACTGGTGCAGCACTGGGTGGTGCAGGTCACGTTCTCTGCATTGATCAGTCCCTGCAGAGCTTCCAGCAATGATATTACCACTAAGGGTATCCTCAATTTGAATCTGATCTTCATGGAGTTTTAAGTGTAGGGTTTTTTTGAATCATTAATTATGGAAAAGAAACTTTTGTATTTTTATGCAGAGGAGATAATACCTTCTATATGGCCAACAAAGCTTTACTAGTAGGCATATGGCCCTGTAGAGGGCCAGCTGGGGCAGAGGGAGAGTAAAGGATACCCAGCTCTACCTAGTACTCAGAGTTTGTTGACTGAAAAGGGTTTTATGGTACAGAAAATAACAGAAAGTACGAATACAATACAGATCATCCTGGTGGAGTGAGAAGTATCACAGGAAATATGAGGCAATTTTCCTTGTTTATCAATCTTCATATAACACAATAGCTTGTAAACACCATATTTCATAAAAATGTCAGGGAATGTTCACTAAATTCTATAAAGGTGGATGGGGGAATATAGAAGTCATGCTCTCAAGTCTATCATCTTCAAGCAAGTCTGCAATTATTTGTAGATGAAAGAACCAGCTTGCATCTGTCATTACCGTCTTTCAGGAAAATAAGAGCTCGTGGCTCAGCTCTGCTTTCCAGTGGATTTAGGAATTCTAACTTCCAGGAAGAAGTAAGCCTTAACCTTAACAGGAGGAGGCATTTAAGTGCAAGCAGGTATGTACAAGTCACGGTATAGTGACCTAGCTTATGTTATGGCTAGAAAAATATAGAGGAATACTTTGGAATATTAAAGAATAGACAAATGGCAATCTTCTGTATTTGGAAAAAAATGGAATGTACCGCTCAATTTTTTTTTCTGAAAATTAACATTAAGTGAGCAAGTGAATATAGAATATTTGTGGCATATATAAATAGTGAAGCAATCAACCATCTTTTTGTAGTTTTATTATCCTAACTCTATAAACTGGTTGTATTAAGGTTGACTTTCAATGTTACTTTTGTGTGGGTGCAACTTTTTGTTTACATAACCCTCTTTAAAACTAGGTGTACATGGGTTTTTATATTATTTCCCATGTAAATTAATCTACCCTGAGAAAGATCAGCAGAACTTATAATTACCAGGTTACAAAAAGCCCACGTATAACAAAAGGAAAATGTTAAATAATCTGTTGTATCTTTCTCCTTAGGAATGCCTCCAATATGAGATGCACAGCTGAATTGGAAAAACCTGAACCCAAAACACAGAACTCGCAGCCAATGTCCTTTGTAACACCTCATTGCTCTATTGCACCTGTTTGGAAGTTGGTACCAATAACATGCCATTCAACATTATTCCACTTTCAATCCTATTAAAAAGGTGAAGAGAATGGAAAAGAAAGGGTAGAATGTGAAACAGAAGACAAAGAAAACAAGTTGAATTTTCTCTGCCCTCCTGCTTTATCTTACAAAACTGATCAGCCAGGAAGCTTTTAAAAATTAGTGTATATCTATATTGCCTTGTTTCTCTTCATATAAAATCTGTTTAATTTGGCATTAGATTTGTTTTCTGCTTTGAGTCTAAAGTATCAGCCCAGACTCCAGAAGAATAGATCATTTTTTGGCATGTATTTCACTAGATTTTATTCCAGTGTAAAATCTTAACACAGCTGTGGCCCAGACTTACACATCTGACTCAGTGCACAACAACCATAAATAATGTAATTTATGACACATAACTTAATGCCACCAAGACAAGGCAGCAGGAAGCTTTCCCAGATCAGAACACCTTTTTTCATGTGAGCTTTGATAGGTGTTAACAATTTCTCTTTGACCTTTTTAGAAAGGAGTTCAGGCTTCTCACTCATGAACTCCAGCTACAGACTGCCTTGATGATTTCTTGAGTCTCCAGTCGGTGCCAGAAGAGTTGCCAGAACATTAATGCTTTTTACGAGTTTCGTTGGTTTCTCATTCACTTCTGAACAAAACCGGAATCATTACTGCTTACCTTAAATCTGCATGTCTTTCCCATTTCAGAAACATAAGAATCTACCTCTTTTCCATCTTTTTCAGTAGCTCTGAAATATTTACGCTCTTCATCTAATTGGCTTCAGAAGAATTTTTATGGTTGTGTTGACTTCTAGGTCACAGTGCCAGATTCATTGTTGTTCTCAAACATAAGTCTGAATGGAGTAGAAGTCATTAAGAGGCTGAAAATACACTTTTTTATTTTGAATTCTTGGAAAAGCACGAAAACATTATTCGCTATTTAATCCCATACTGAGATCTATAATAAACATATTTCATGATGCACTTAATATATTAGAAATGATCCATTTATAATAAATATTAGTAAACCAAAATTATTTGTTGAGCTCAGGTGTCAAACAATCTGTTGCTCTAACCATACCTTTCTTGAGTTAGTGAGATATCCACAGAAAGAACAGCATTTCAGTAATTATATAACCTATACTTGAATTAGGAACAGTGTCCTAATTAGTGAGGCCCCATGCATAATATGCAGAGCTCTGAAAGAGAAAATCAACAGACTAGTTAGTCACTGTCAGAAATGTATTTCAGTACTTGATTGGTATCTCTCTTTAGAAATGCAAATCATTCCATGGGTTTCAAAGATCAGAGCTCCTCTGTCCATTGCTTTTCCTCTCTGTTTTAGAAGAGAGATTGTATTTAAATTGGTAAAATGCTTAATTTAAACATTAGTTGAGTTAATATATGAGAGTTATAGTCTGTTACCAAATGCACCAGGAAGGGAGGGAGAAAGCGGTGACATGAACTGAGGCTGGTGCTACCACCACTTGGCAAGTCACCAGTCAGGATCATTTCCAGGTCACACAGAGTGTGATGGCAGCAGATGCTGGTCCTGATAATTGTAGATGGCTTAGCTCCTTTGTTAGCTTTATTAAGATTCTTTCTCTCTGGTGTGTCCCATTCACAGACATAACTAGAAGAAAGTTTGCAGAAGACTTGGGGCTAGGTTTAAATCTATTCATTTCAAAGGCAAGGCTATGTTAAAGTAAAAAATCAAAGTCAACATGACATAAAGCAACAAATGCATTTTAATTTTTCATCCATAATTTGCAACTGTTGTATAGGTTCCATTCTGGAATAGTTATCTTAGTGATAACATAGATTTGTTGAATCATGACAGATATATAATATTTTTCTCTCCTGGTTTCTGGCTAACTTGCTGTGATGCTGGTTAGAAAAATCTCATTTGTAAAACCAAAACATTTCATATTAACAGATAAGTATTAACATACTACACAATCTCTCAGTAAACAGGATTTAAATCTTAGAAGAATAAATATGTTCTCAGACATATAAATAGGGGCTAAAAGTACTTTCTGTTAAAACACCATGCACAGTTCTAACCTATACAGTTTAGAAAGGGTAAATGTAATAAGGATCAAACTACCATGGCAAGATTCTCAGCTGAGAAAAATAATTCATCACCAGCTCTAACTAAATTTGGAAATTATTATAGCTAGATTTAAGCAAGTTATTAAGAGGATGAGCTGCTGCAAAAAGGTACAAGGTGGTCAAAAGAGTAATGCTGCAGACACAGACTTTAGAGATATACAACTTGATGGCGAAAAGAAAGGTTTACATGGCTTACATACCAACATTCACTTGGGAAGCCAAATGCCCTAAATAGGACATTGGAAGAAAAAGTAGTTCCCTAGTAGGCAATATGTGTATTCCCTTCGAGACACAACATCCCTGATCCACTTCCTTTTGAACTCTGTCTCAGTCCAATCAAGAGGACAGTCAAGACAGATGATGGAAATATTAAATCATATCACTAAGAATTACCTAACCCTTGAACCAGGTTTTAAACTGTGATTCACTGAAGACATCAATCAATGATAGAAATAAGCATTTTTCCAGGAAGGCAGAAACTCCTTAATAGAAGACCAAAGCCAATAAAAAAAAGATCTGTCTCTTAAATCATCATCCACCTTACAGAAAAGCCAAGAATCTATAGCATTGCTGCATTATTGAAATTGCCTATTAGAGTCCTTGGAGAATTTCCCTTAAGACTTTCAAAACATTCAGACTGAGAAAGGAACAGGAAGAAAGCTACTCTTGATTTTTATCTTGTGTTATTTAACTTGAAAGCAAAGATAAAGCAAGGCAGTGAATTCAGCAGG
>NW_010548318.1:5728-23442 GCF_000687285.1 Phaethon lepturus
AAGATGTATTTACTTGAAATATTCTGACACCAGCAGTTCAAAAAAAGGGAACTTCTACTGTAAAAATACCATCATTTTCACAGATCTGGGGCTCTTCTTAGTGTTACTTTGCCTCAGTTTAACAAATTTGACTCTAGCATACTGAAAAGGTTTATCTGAAAACTAGATGTCTTAAAATCCACTTCTTTCTCTTTCAGTACAAACTGTAGTAGCATGACTCTTTCAGTACATGCCCATCTACAAACAATACACTTGGGTAGCAAACAGATATGAAGAAAAAGAGTCATTACTTAGTGACCAAACTCCTATTCTGCCGTATGCTGAAAAAACAGACTAAAACCACAGTGCGCTCTCTAGAAAACTCTAGATGAGGTTTCTGTCACTATAAGAGGAAAGGGATTGAGGTTTTCCCATAGAAAAGGTATCTCCCTGTTCATGCAAGCCAAGGTGAAATGAAAGATTGCCATCACTGTGTAGATGATGTACTACCCACAAAAGATGGATTTTCTCTTTTACTTACTAAATACTCAGAAGTCCACAGAGAAAGATGATATGATCACAGTAATAAATTTTACAGCGCTTTTTCTCTGATTTTCTGTCTGGGCATTGTAAATCACATTTAAAATAGAAGCTTATCACAGAAGAAAAGTCAGTTCCTGTTGGTACCTCTCTGTGAGCTGACAGATTATGAAATAGACTCATGGAACAAATTTGTGTAATCTGTCTAGAAAAGGCATTTTGTTGCATGTTATAAATTTCTACTGGATAACCTGTAAGAAAGGTTAAAACCCCTTAATTCCTTAGTGAACTTCTTAAGCCTACTCAAGAAAAAGAAATGGGCAGGCAGGAAAGAGGTGTGACTTTCCTCCTCCATCATCCTACACTGTTTATGAAACAGCCCAAACTCTTAAAAAAGGAATACAGCTATCCACCAAGCTTCTTCACCTTTTTCCTGAGACAAAGCACTGAAATAACTGGGTGCCACTATCTTCCTAAGTCCTGGTGGAAAGGAAAACCTAGCTCTTGCATGCCTTGCTCTTCACGAGCTGTGAAACAGGAAGCATAGCAGCATGCTCAGCACAGACCACCATGATTTTATTATGTCTTTAAAAACACAATTTATAATCTCTTCTCCTTCCAAAGTGTCTGCTTCTTTTCCATGTAAAGTCTTGCAATTAGAGCATGCACCTGGGAAGTGGGTGCAGGGACCATTTCTCCAGGGGTCCCTGAAGACCCACATCCCCCACCTACAACAGAGTGCTCAGCCCAGTCCTGGGTCAAGCGTGCAAAACCCTGTGTATTACCGTACCCATGCTGTAAGTAGCTAAGACACTCACGTCTCCTGACCCTTTGATACTATCTGTACAGACACCAGTTGCAACCAGCATCTTCATCTTCATCTTCAGCATCTTGCTTATTTGCCCTCTCAACCTGAAACATTAGTCCAGAAATGAAAAGGTAAAATATGTATGATAAAAAGGTGGCATAATATGCCGGTGAAATTATGACATTTTTAATGAAATGAATAAGCTTATTCTGAAATATTTTGCCTTAGTGGATTTATATTGAGTTATTAATCTGTTATTGAATTATGAATCTATTATTATTGGTACTTTCTGAAAAACATGCTGAACCTCTTCTTAATCGGCTAAGAACTGGAAATGTGTTTTCCTATGAGCATGTTTGTATCACCAAGTGCTAATTGGGGAAAGTTGGAAAGAAACAACTAGAATCATGAAAGAGTGGTCAAAACAAGCCAAATTTTCTCTTCTGGTCTCACCTGCCCAAAACCTGTTATCAATACCTGTGGACAAAGTTTTCATGCATGGTTTTGTAAAAGTGGACAACAGAAGTTATGTTTAGGTATCTGAAATCAAGCCAAACGTTCAACAAATCTGGAAAGAGAAAAATAACTGAAGTCAATCTTTAAGTACCCAAGTTTGCAAATTTTAGGCTTTAACTATTGCATCTTACAGTCAGTAAAAACAATAATACCCTCACTGAATTTCTCCTCAAAATGAGTGACTTATCTTCAATCACTAAAACTTCTGAAACATTTTCTGACCTTCAGTATTTGGCAAATAATACCCAATACATAACAAATAAGGGTACTACTTGTATTTTTTCTTTAAATCATAAAGGTACCAACTGTAACAGGGAGAAACAGGTATGGGAGGCATTATACAGATACCCATAATGTGTAATCCCCCTCTCCACAAAGCCTGAGTGCTTAATTTACGCAGTGAAATATAAATTCCTTCCCCCAAACTATCAAACCATTTTAATTCACATAAATGAAAAAATTACCAGTGCAAGAACTAAGGTGTAAATAAACTCAAATGTGGAAAGCGGGCCATGCCTCCATAATACATAGCAGTTTTGAAGGCTAAGCCTGATATATTTGTAACTTCTGCCCAAGGATAAGCTCATAAAAACTTTTTCAAAGGAACACTTCATTTCAAACAACCATGTTCCCTGTGTGGCAGATTCTGTTTTCTGTGACTAACAAGTTAATTCAATTACAAAGATGAATTCAGCAATACTAAATATTACAACTCAGATCACAGTATGAGCTGTTAAGAAATGCTTCAACGTGACAGCCAGAAGTTTTAAGCCCATCATCAAAAATTCAGTTGTGTAACACAGGGACAGGAGCTGGTTGCAGGTGTATCTCTCTCTCACTTGAATGACTCATTTCATTGACTCAGTTTAATTATTTTAATGACTCATTGTGATGATTCCAGCAACATAAATTCAGTTTGTTTTGCCAGCTACATACAGGTATCAGCTAAATGCTCCAGAGAGAATAAAATAACATAAGCAGTTAAAATTAAATAAAAAGTTTAT
Source organism: Phaethon lepturus (assembly GCF_000687285.1). NCBI lineage: Eukaryota > Metazoa > Chordata > Aves > Phaethontiformes > Phaethontidae > Phaethon > Phaethon lepturus. The sequence goes on from NW_010548318.1 coordinate 8,576, forward strand.
TTTTTTCAGAGCATTAGCATTGATGTCAAACACATAAAAACTTTTTTTTTTACCATAGCCCTCATTTGCTTGTGGCATTCCTCCCAGAAGAATGTGGCTGTTCACTTGTTGAACAGTGTTTCCCAGAGCATACTCTTGCATTGCTGTTGACCATGATTGATGAAGCAAAGCTCTGAAAGGTCTAGGCCACCGCTGTATAGCTACTGTGACTCTCAGCACGTAATTTCAAAGCATTTGTTACAGCTGATATATTCACACTTTTGCTCAACTGAATACACTAATTTCCCTCTCCCAAAGGGAGAGGGGTGACAGGGCAGAATGGAAGAAGAAATCGCTACCCATGTCCTCCCTTCTGTGGGCTCTTCGTGGAAGCTGACAGATACACACCTGTTTTTCTTGAACTGCCTGAGCCTGCAGCACCCAGTCTCACTAAGGGGTCAGTAAAACCCCAAACCAGCCTGTATCACCATTTACTGATGGACCTGAGAACTGCTAAGAGGGGAAATATTTCAGTCACGTAGCATGCAGCGTGTTACTGAAAGACTGGGCAAGAGGACACCAACCTCGTTCCCTGGGTCGCTGGTGCTCACAGAGGTCTCCGGTAATGGGAGTGCCAAAGGAGATGATTTCCATACCTAAGGCAGGAAGAAGTATTTCCTAAATCACATGGAGGTTACAAGGCAACTTGGGTACTTACACATAGATTCAGCCATAACTACCAATAAGCTAAAAATTTACAAACAAAATCATGAACTAAATTAAGACTATAAATCGTTTAGCTCAGCAGCAAACAAGAACTGTGGCCAAAATGCTCTCAACTAAGTCATAGATAAGTCCTTTTTTAAATTTGCAGTACCCAAAGTCTCAATTAAGCTCACCTTTAAATTCACCTTTGAAAAAGTAGGCTAATCAGTGTAATCTGACATGTACCATGCCAGAGATTAACTGTCATCCACACCACTGAAATCAAAATGTGATGCTGTGCTTATGATAAGCCCATTCTGATTTTTTATTATTCTACAGTCTTAATATGCAAAACCTTGATCATGCCAAAAAGGCATTTTGTTTCCAATACTGATAAATAAAACTGTAATCTGTAAAATATATAATATCACAGGTTTTCATGGCATTTAACACTCCTAGAGTTCCTAGGACTGTTTCCATTTCTTAGTAACTTTTCTCCTTCTCAGATGCAAAAATATTTAATAGAAAAGCAGACTTCCTCATTAAATATCTGACTTTTTGGTCTGATCTATTTTCCTTCAAGTTGAACATTTTCACATAGCTGTTTTACCGTAAATCTGTGGGTAACATGTCTGCAGAGCATTCTCTTGGATTTGCTCTCACTGTTTCTGTGGTAGACACCAGAACCTGAGCAGAAAGAAAAACTCTTCAGAGAAGAGACCAGCACAATGCAAACTACTATCAACATGATCTATGTCAAAATAGATCAAATTGTGTGACGTGTTTTCTCTCCTGAAACCACATCACTGATGTGAAAGTAATCCCTAGTCTGATGAGAAGAAGTTACAGAAAATAGAATTATGTCATAGAATCACAGAATCTTCAGGTTGGAAGGACACTTTTAAGGTTGTCCAACCCCCTTGCAATAAGCAGGGGCAGCTTCAACTAGAACAGGTTGCTCAGAGCCCCATCCAGCCTGACCTTGAATGTTTCTGGGGATGGGGCATCTACCACCTCTCTGGGCAACCTGTGCCAGTGTGTCACCACCCTCATGGTGAAAAATTTCTTCCTTTTATCTAGTCTAAATCTGCCCTCATTTATTTTAAAACCATTACACTTTGTCCTATCACAACAGGTTCTGCTAAAAAGTCCATCTTTCTTACAAGCCCCCTTTAAGTACTGGAAGGATGCAATAAGGTCTCCCCAGAGCCTTTTCCAGGCTGAACAACCCCAACTCTCTCAGCCTTTCTTCATAGGAGAGGTGTTCCATCCCACTGATCATTTTTGTGGACAAATGTACTGCTGCCTGATGACTCTCCAATGTAGAGGGAAGAATGTTGTGGAGGACCATGTCAAAGGCCTTACAGAAGTCCAGGTAGAGAACATGAGTAGCTCTTCCCTTCTCCACTGATGTGGTCACTCCATCCTAGAAGGCCACTAGTTTGGTCAGGCGGGACTCGTCCTTGGTGAAGCCATGCTGGCGGTCTCGATTCACCCCCCTGTGCTCCATGTGCCTTACCATAGCTTTTAGGAGGATCTGCTCCATGATCTTCCTAGGTACAGAGGTGAGGCTGACAGTTCGGTAGTTCCCAGGGTCTTCCTTGTTACCCTTTTAAAATATGGGTGCAGCATTATCCTTTTTCCGGTCTCCAGGGACTTCCCCTGGCTGCCAGGACTTTTCAAGTATCATGGGGAGTGGCTTGGTGACTACATCAGCCAATTCCCTCAGGACCCTGGGATGCATCTCAACAGGTCCCATAGACTTGTGTATGTTCAGGTTCCTCAAGCAGTCACAAACCTGATCTTCTCTTACACTGGGAGGGACTTTGCTCCTCCGGTCCCTGTCTTGTAGCCCATCCCATCGAGAGGTGTGGGAAGAGAGATTTCCCATGAAGACTGAAGCAAAGAAACCATTGAGTACCTCAGCCTTCTCCTCATCTGTTGTTACCAGACAGTCAGTGTTGCTCATCAAGGGGGGACACTTTCTTTGACCTTTCTTTTCTGGCTGACATACCTGTAGAAGTCCTTCTTATTATTCCTTGCATTCTTTGCCAAGTTCAGCTCCAGCTACACCTTAGCCTTCTTGACCCCATCTCTGCACAACTGGGCAGTGTCCCTGTACTCATACCTATTGAGGGATATTTTTTTTTTAATTTTTACTAATAAAAGTAACAAAACACACATAGCTCTGAAAGTTAGTAGAAGAGGCATTGTTTTCTAGACCTGACTCTACTAAAACATTGTGGCCCAGGCTGCCTTGATATAAGTCAAGGTAATTTCACCTAGATAGCAAGTTGATTACATGATCTATTAATTTTAGTTCAAGTGCTCCACCTCCGATGCCTGATCCCAACTGCCCCATGTACCAGGAGGCATCTCCTCAGAAACAGGTACCAAAGCTGGAGTTTACTGTGCTGCAGGAAGATAACTCAGAGGGGAAGAAATATTTATTATCATTTTATCTTTGGAAGAATTCAGCATTAACAGACAGATCTGGGCTTTTTGTAGTGTTAGCATTGTCATAAAAACATCTGTGACTAAAGCAGCCACAGCAGTTTGAGCTTCTAGTTTTTGCGAAGACTGCAATATTAGCAACAGTAGAAACAAAAAATCCTTCCTACTCAAGGAAATAGAAAAAGACCATCAGGCAGACAGAACATGTCACCTTTGCCCAGTAATAAAAAGCTGGTATCCAAAGGATAGATATTAGCTTATTGATATACTGGTGTTTCGTTGACCTTCTCTTTCATTTATTACTGGGATGCATGGAGTCTACCTGGACCTACATATACATGCCCTATTGTGCTGGTTTTGGCTGGGATAGAGTTAATTTTCTTCACAGTAGCTAGTATGAGGTTATGTTTTGGATTTGCACTGAAAAAAGTGTTTTTGTTATTGTTCATCAGTGCTTACACAGAGTCAAGGTCTTTTCTGTTTCTCACCCCACCCCACCAGTGAGAAGGCTGGGCATGTGCAAGAAGTTGGGAGGGGACAGCTGGGACAGCTGACCCCAACTGACCAAAGGGATATTCCGTACCATACAATGTCATGCTCAGCATATAAATCTGGGGGAAGAAGAAGAAAGGGGGTGGACGTTCAGAGCGATGGCGTTTGTCTTCCCAAGTAACCATTACGCGTGATGCAGCCCTGCTTCCCTGGAGATGGCTGAACCCCTGCCTGCCCAGTGGAAGCAGTGAATGAATTCCTTGTTTCCTTTGCTTGCGTGCGTGGCTTTTGCTTTCCCTAATGACCTGTGTCTATCTCAGCCCATGAGTTTTCTCACCTTTACCCTTGAAATTCTCTCCCTGTTCCACTGGTGGGGAATGGGTGAGCGGCTGCGTGGTGCTTAGCTGCTGGCTGGGGTTAAACCACAACACCTATTGATTTATTACTTGGATCAGAAAGCTGTCATATCATTGCTGTTTTAATTTCTGCTTATATGGGCAGCAGGGTGAAACAAAAGCCAAAGGCTTTGTCATGAAATTGTGTTCTGAAACTACTTTTACTGCTTTATTTGTTGTAAATTGAAAAAAAAGTGCTGTCATCACACAAGGATTAGTTAACTGCTGCAAGTACATTGGGAGCACTATCCAGTGGATTGCTTTTTCCATTTTTTCTGGGGTTGCAGTCACAAACCAACTGGAAAGTTGCATATAATAATATGCATATAATAATTCAGGATGAGCCCACATCTTCCAGGAACCAAATGCAGCATAAAGCATTTCATGACTGACCATAAACCTCATTACCACCAACTACTGTTGGCAAACAATTTCTTGATGTGTTGATGGCTGTGGCTTTTTTATCAGTTTTCCTTGATAAAATGCAACTATGCATTTTCTTATGTTTGTTTGTCCACAGAGTTAAAAAAGATGACAAGAAGTGTTTAAATACATAGTTGTTGATATCAGACATCACAGGATCTTCACAGACTCATCATTTATAGAAATTCAAATTATTTCTCATATCTAAGTCAAATTACTTTTTGTTTTATATTCTTTATCTTCTTCTGATGCCACATCAGGTAACGCTTCCTTTCACCAAAAAAACAAAGCGGCCCAGCACTATTATTAAAAGCATCCCAGCAGCTCTTCCCAGCTCCACTGAAAGGTACAATAGAAAGATGTCCTCCCAGGAGAGCCCTGAAAGCAAGTACACAGTTAATCACAGTTAGAAGTCCAATCAGTTTCTTTAGGATTTTTCAGCTGGACCTACTTTTTTCCTTTTCAGTACAGGGCTCCACATCAGCAGAAATGTTTCTAAAGATGAGCAGAGGAGATAACACCCTACTGTAATCCACTTTTTGCAACAACAAAAGCAAAATAAACCATCACGCTTTGGTCTTTCTGGTCTGATACCATGATGGGTCTTAGAGAACTACTAATAGCTTCGTTTGGGTTTTGTTTTTCTAATAGACATGTGTATTCAGGAAGATAAATTTTCTGAAGGATTTATCATGCTCAGAACCTCTTGCTTTGTGTACGTTCACCACAGTATGGAACCAGAACAACGTTGGTATGGGGTAAAAAGCCAATAAAAGATAGTTAAACTTTAAAAATAAAGCTTTAATTTACCATGAATGAGCAGTCTGGATCAGTGGGCCTCCAAACCGTTCTCTCTCACCAACTTTAGGAGTCCTATTCTTTGAAATAAAAGAATTGCTTCTGTTTTGCAATGCTGTTAGTTGAAGCCAGCACTTTTACCTGGTACCGCAGCAGTTTGAATGGCGTCCAGCGAGCTTGCAGGTGCTCCTTTCTTGCTCTGGCCTTACCCACTAACACTTGCTGTTGGGGACTCTGCTGTAGCGCAGAGGCAGGTTTTAGCGGAGTGAATGAGACCAGTCCAGCAGCATTTGACTTCAGGAGGGAAATACTTGATAGCTGACAAGATACGAAGTAGGAGCAACTCAGACCTGCCTGGTAAGTTTACAGCTAACCATTCTGGTGTGAGATGTCATTGTGTGGACAAGGAATCAACACAATTGCAATGAGAGGAGAGAAAACAAATTTAGGAACTCTAAACTTTTACTACTTCATCAGTCAAACAGAATTGTAGAGGCTTTAAAGTCAGACACATTAATGTGCATTAGTGACAGCAAACTGCTCAGGACTTCAAAGCACAAGATCTACTGAAAATTCACAGTACTGCAGCCTGCACTGGAACTACTCATGACCTCTAGCAACCACCAAACTCTTCAGCTGAATGGGGCCCTTCGGGAACAAGGTGCTAGTAAGTTTAAACATAAAGAAAAAATCCCTTAAAAGTGGTGTCATCAGGAAGAGTTGTGAACAAGCCTTTTGGAAAGAACATCATCAGGTGTAAACTGACATGAAAGGAATATGTCCTAAAAATGTTGACTAAGCCCAGCCCATATTAGCAATGGCCAAAAACAACATAAAGATGTGAGAAATTTGGTGTTCAGTTCATTTTTCAAGTGACATGGCAGAGAAATGACATAAATGTTGGCACAGATGGTGGATTGCCTAAGAGGAAACAGATCCCCACAATCCTTTGAGGCCAAGAGCTGATTGTATTATCCTGGGCTTGAGCCACGTTCCCAAGATCATTTGGAGGAAGCCTCCAAAACTCTGCCATGTTATACCTGTTCCATAACCAGATAGCAGCTTCCAGAATTCAGGGGCTCCTTTTTGTTGTTTTTCCAGCAGGACTAACGTATGTTTTTATGTTGAAAACAGGGAGCAGGGCAGAATGTGGACTCTTTTTGGAAGAGACTGTGTTGGTTTGCAAATACTGGAGTCCAGACATTTGGCTACACCCTGACTTACCTACAATAACTAAAAAAAGTTCATCAGCCTGTAGACAATTTCTTGTGGATCTTACAGCAGCCAGGTCAGGTAATAGTTACCACTTTGGAAATTAAAGCAGGATGTAGCCTCCAAGATCCATAGATCTCTGATCTACGTATTATATACACCAACTGGGAAATTTTGCAGTCTCACATTTCCAAACTGACCTCATCATCCAACATATTCTTTAGAAAGGCAACAAAAATTTAAATTAAAAATGGTGTAAATAAAATGTGATTTCTTGATAAAGAGGCCAAAATAGAAGTTTCACCAAAAATTCTTTGCTTGTCAAGGAATATTTGAATAATATTTTTAAAACAAGAGTCGACATATACAGTAAGTGGATTTCTGCAGCACCAAACCAAATAACATTAGGGACAGCAGTTAAAATCCCCTCTGTTTTCTGTTCATTTTTAATATGTGGAAAGGAACATCTTGTCCTATTGCAAAAAATGCAGGTTTCTCTATATTTCTATTCTCTTTCTACTTTATTTATTCTAATAATTAGGATAAAGAGTGTCTTCAAAGAAACATAACTTTAAGAACACCCTTATGATAAATAATTTAATATCTCCCATATGAAAATAAACTTATTTTTCACATGCCAATTTAGTCAGTTCAGCCATTAATCTAAAGTGTGTAATTGCTTCAGTTAACAGTCAGAGAACTCAGAAGCTTATATCAACCAAGACTATGCAGGAAATTACACAGTTTATTATGATTTATAAGAGAGATAAAGGAATGGAAATACTGAAGGATTGACTGGGAAAGGCTGTCCTTTCAATCAAGTGCAAGTACAGAGCTCAGCTGGAATCACTCCAACTAAACTTCCTTTAGTCATTCACACTTTTTTTTTTTCTGTAAATTATAAGTTCTTGTTTGATTTTTTTCCCACTTGTACATAAAAGCAGACAATATATCTGAAGAATTCTCCCCTCCCCAGTTTAATTGTAACAATTCTGGTTCCTAGTGTCAATTAACATTTGAATTCCCCTAGAAAAGCAGTTTAAGGTGGTTAGGATAGGGATGTTTCCAACAGCACCAAAAACTCTAGTGAAACAAGCAAAGTGATTTTTATTCAATTAAGAATATGTAGCTGAATTTTAACCTGATCTGTCTGCTACTACTATAGCTGAAAAAACATTTCAATCAGAACTAATGGAGGTTTAATTCTAGCCTTTGTACAAATATAAAGAAATCTTAATCACCATTTAAAGGTGAGGGACAAGCCCACAAGGTTCTGAAACACCATCTACAGTGCCCAGAAGGCAATAATTTGAGGTTGTCTACTTGCTCTTTTGCCACTCTGTTCGTAAATCATAAGGCTTAAGCATCAGATCTGCACTGCAATTATGGAAGAGCTTGAACAGTTTCACAGAAAATGCTGTATCACAGCAAGTTATCAGGCAACCTTATTATTTTAAGCTAAAGAAGGACATTAAACGCTTAATCAAACGGCAGTATAGGCTGTATTTCATATCTCAAACAATTACACAGTTACTTTCATTTGTGTTATTTTTTCTAAAAAGTTGGGCTTATTCAGAGGGAATGGTTTGCTCTGTGTTAAAGGGTGGAAGCAGCTTAAAAGACAGAATTGTTCTGAGCTTGTTTTTTTTGAGTTACCATAAAGGTTAGTTTTATAATACTGTGAACACAGTATAAAAATTTGAGCATTCTTACCACTAAGTCTTTTACATTTTAATGGCCTCTGGCACATATTGATTTCTCAACTTATTTTATTTGCATATACTGATTCACAATCTAGATAGAAAAACACCCACAGGGAAAAAACAGAAAATCCTATTCAAATGTATTTCCCTCATGAGCCCCTTGTGGTCCAAAATTAATTTTAGTGGAATCTGCAGAGAAACCAGAAGGTCACTAATACAGACCCACATCTTAACAGGGTTGTCAGTGTTTCAGTAGTTGCTTGTGTGAATGTCAGAAGCCATGGATTATACCCTGCAACTTAAATAAGTAAGACAAAAGAACATTTGACTGTGCAAAAATACAATCTTATACAACTATTTAAAGAGAGTAGCAATATTTTAAAATCAATATTAGCGGAATGAACTAGGGACATCTCACTGCAATAGTTACAGACCAGTTTCCTCCTTGTTCCAACCTGTTTGATTCGCTGTCCTGTGCAGGCCCAACTGAAAAACAAGGCATGAAGATTTTAACCAAGGCTTAGATAAATTCCACTCAAATGTAATGAATTCATCACACTGAATGAAGTAAGCTGTGTTGCACACAAGCACCAAAAGAAATTTTGCTGTGGTCTGAGTCCTATATTAGTAGCAGGTCCCATTTGCAAGCACCACCGGTCAGACTATACGTACCCCAGAGGTAAGCTTGCAGGAATGGGGGAAAGGATGTGTAAAACTTCTTGGGATTTGTCTTGGTGTTTCTCTTCAAAAAGCTCTCCTGAATGCACTTTACTGTAAGGACTGAAGCTTCCCTATCCACCTCAGTTATCTTCACCTGTAATTAAGGATAACTCCAAAGTTACCCATTAGTCCCCATCCACAGCTGATTCCCAATTTGACTCCCACCATCCCGTCAGCCTAAGCTTTGAGTTCATGCTGGGCTGCTGGGTACGTGCCTTTGCACGGTCCCGGTCTTTGCGGTGCTACTCTCCCCACCTCCGTGCTTCCAGCAATGAGTCTGGATTTGGATGCAGTCTGGATGGAAGCAAACAACCAACCTTCAATAGATCAAACCAGTGCTAGCTGCCTTGCATTTGGCACTTCTGAACACTGGGTTTTCTTTTTTTTGTGCACGGAGACAGGCCACTGTGCAGAGCAATTCCTAACAGGACTCTACAAGGGAGCCCACCGCACCTCCTAGGGACGAGCCAGTCGATCAAATGGCTGCTGCCTTTGGTATCAATCAGGGAGAAATAGTGCACGCAGTCCAGACTGAGGCAACTTGAAGACTGAGTCTTAGCTGAATCCTGGTTTCACCCCTGTGGTCAGTAGGGCCACTTCAGGCTACTTTTTCACCTGCCACATGCTTCAGCCTTTTGCCAGATGAGATCTTAGTTCTCTTTACACCCTCAAGATAAACATATGGAAATCAAGCCCTATTCCTCTCAACACACCTAAATTGTAACAGCCTTTTGGACAGTAAGATGCTACCAGTGTTTGCAGGAAGAAAGCCACGTGGAGTCGCTGGTCTTGCCTTCATGCTGCAACATCTGTCTGAGCTCCCCGCTGCCGCAGCTCCTGCGCTGGGGAGCCCTCCTTGGGGTAACAGTCTACAAATGCCCAAGGGCTGAAAATCTGCCTACATGATCTAACATACAGACAAAAATATTCACAGGCATCAGAATAAACGGTATTAAAAAAATCACAAATAAAAAATAAAACACATAAGAAATCCTTTTATGTGTAAAGAACAATTCCAGCCATTCTCACTGGTAAACTTGTATACCAGCATTTGTCATCCAACAATTTTGTCATTCAGTTTACCATACCACAGAAGTCAACTTTATGTGTTGAAGAATCAATATGACTGAGAAAGATTGCAAAGTTTTTCCATAACTCAAAGTCCTACCTCAAGAAAAAACTCTGTTTGATATATTTCATTCTTTCAATACAACATTATCCTTCTCTAATGTGAGCCCAAAAGCCTTTGGGCTTTTTTTTTAAAAAAAAAAAAAAACAAAACACAAAAAAACCCAAACAACTAGAAGTGAAGATCTATACTCTTTCTTTGAAGATTTAGGGGAAATGGTCAGGTGCAACGGGAACTTCAAGGTTTTCTCAGCTGATGATCTGAGAACCTTTGGGTTTACACTGGTTTCACTGGATAGACAGAAACTCAGCCCTTCTCGTTTCTGTCTGGAGTCTTACAGAATCAAACCCACATTTGACTGAAAGTCCTGAATACACCACTGATGTGCCATTACTCTGGCTGCCTCAGGACTGACTCTAAAGTAAAAGCAAGACATCTGATGAGCATATGGATGCAGTAATTTTCACACTGAGAGTCATTCTAAAAATGCCATAAAAGCAATAGATCAGAGGAAAAAAAACTTTATTTTAATTTACAGTATAAACAATTTCCTTTTTTTTTTTCTTCTTCTTCTTATTTTTAAAGTGATCATAAAGGGAGAAAAAAGTTTCCTCTTTAAAATGCTTGGTACTGAATTCTTTCCAGATTAAGTGTGGCACCTCATTGGATACCTGAGAAAATTTACATATTTTAGGTATCTGGTTTTCAACTCTATTATTCACAGATGCTTTCACACTTTGAAAACACTGTTGGATCTGGTACTGTCAGATGAGCTGTTGCTTGTGTGCCCAGAGTGTCACTGCAACACAAGTTTGGAGGGTGGGTTTTGGGAGGGGCTTTGGTTGGTTGGTGTGTTTTAATTTACTTTATACAGGACCATAGCCTCTCAGCTGGTGGAACACTTGTGAAAAATTGGAGTAATCAGTAATAATTCTTGAACTGTTATGTGTCAAATAATTAAACTCCTGCAAAGCTCCACCCTCTCAAGCTAAGAAAGTGGGAATGGCCATATGGTCCAGACAAAGGTCCTTAGCTCAGCTGCTCTGCTGGATTAGTTTTCATGATGGCCAGTAACAAAAGCAAAGGAAAGGTATTTAAGCATGAACAGTGTCTGTGCCCAGTTTCCATCACCACAAGGTTTAGAGATTTCTCGAGCCAGCAGTTGTATCAGTTCCTTCACATACAGATATATCTTATTCCAGTAAACACCACAATTTTATTATGCTTTGTGTAAAAAAACATACTATCTTTTGCTTTACACTTGCTGTCTAGTAATTCCACTTGGTTGCCCCACTTTTTGTATCAAGAAAAGCAGTGAATAATCATTCCCTGTATATAGCTTTACGTCAGCCTTCGAGCCAGGCTGCTCCCACCCACAGGCATATCACAGCATCACGCAACTGGGCACTGAGGCGTCCCCCACCTGGCTGGTACCAACGGTTTGCAGCATTGCAGCAGTAATCAGCATTGCAAAACAATTACCCTCACTGGACAGGCATGACTAGTGGTTCAGCCACAGCAAATGGATTGCTGAAAATAGCTTTCTCCTACTATGAAAGAGTAAAAAAAAAATATTTAAAACAACCTGACATGTTCTAAAAACCAGTTTCACATATCCCAGGTACCCATATGTGATCCTTAGAAAGAGGAGGAAACACTGTCAGGCATATAACTGGACCCTTAGCTGCAACTATTATACAAAAATAAGTAGTACAGGCCTAAGTGTGGTTGTAAATGGAGATCACAGCCCTGGGTGGTGCAGAGTGCATCTGGTTGTGCTGCAGCAGAGCGACAGGATGCTCTGCCCATCCCAGCTGGTACCTCACCCAACACCCAACGTGAATTTTGCCCCTGAACTCCTCTCCCCTGTCCCAGGCCCTCCTACATACCTGGCCACCATGGCAAGTGTCTGAACATCAATAAAAAATTTCAGTTAAGTCGCTGGGGCAAAAGGATAGCAAAACCATGAATTGATAAGTGGTTGCAGTAGGGCTGTGGGTTGGACAAGGAATCTGTAGTCACTGTTGATTTTAACAATGCTCTGAAAAATATGGGGTTTGATACACCTAAATGAAAAATTAATCTCAACCAACGAGAAGCACAGCAAGCCTGTGGCTGTGCGGTGACACAGAAATGCAGCTGCCTGCGTTGGAGTAAAGGTTTAAGCACCAACCAGTAACTGATCAACCACCCAGTTACTGGTTCATTGGTGACCAGTGGGAACCGAGGAAGGGGGAGGGCAGGAACTGCAGGGGAGAGGCCTCCCTAATCCCAAACTCCAGGACACATTAAATTGTGCCCTCCCATAAAAATAGTCATACTAAGCACAAATAAGATGGACGCCTGCCTATTTATGCCTCTGTCTTGCATGGACATTCAGGCTATCAGGGTTTCAAAGCAAAAAAGCGTTGATATACATATGGCATCAGCTGAAATAACAATAAAAGCATTGCCAAACCAACGGTGCAGATACACTGTAGGATATCCAGAACCAGGGTTATTACTCTGTCCTTACAAGGCTTATATCCCTAGCCAACAATTCATAATCCTACGACAGCTACAGCAGTCCAAGACCTTTCCAGCTTACAAAGCCCAGTAAGACAAGATTGCTCCATTTAGTCTCCCAGACAGTCATGATCCCTTCATGGTTTTAATTAACAGCTGCTTGTGTTTTGAAGCAGATAATAAAACTCTTTCATAAAACTAGGTCAACATAAATAAACTCTACAGACCAACGTGCAAGTGCTCCCTGAAACACCACTGTTCTTCATAAGGAAGATGCCATTTACCATTTCCTAAACTGGATGTCTCCCAATCACCAAAAGGCGATTGCATCCTCTTAATACCATACTTAAAAACAGCCAGTAAAGTTCATGCAGTAGTTTTAAAGTAGGTTTTTCTGTAACTTGTGATCTGTAGTCATGTAATTCTATGTTGATAGTGTAAAACATTATGTTATTTGTAGTGTTTATCAGCTCTTGGAAAAGAGGGGAGTAACTTCTTCATTACAAAAGTAGAAACAGTCATAGGAGGAGGAAAGTAAAGTATATGAAAATTTATCTCAGCATCACACTTTATAATAGTTTCTTCTCAAACATTTCAGTATTTCATCCCAGATGGGGGGCCTGTAAACTTTCCTGCTTGCTTTGTCCCTTCCAGCACCTGAGAAATCCTTTTTCTGAGCTCTTCTCACTGCTTTTGTTAATGATGAATAATGCTGGATGGGGCTCTGAGCAACCTGATCTAGTTGAAGATGTCCCTGCTTATTGCAGGGGGGTGAGACTAGATGACCATTAGAGGTCCCTTCCAACCCAAATGATTCTATGATTCTATGAAATTGCCTCACACTCTCCCATTTCTCTCTCTTTATGACTTTCTTTGCTGCTCGTCACCCCAATTAGCCAAAAAGTCCTTACTCTGCCTTGGAAGTTTCTCTGAATTTAATATCTGTAGTGTTTCTTGCTTAACACATTGCTCCTGCCATAGGCAGTGCTGAACATCAGTGTCAGAGACACAGTCAAATATAGGAAGTCTAAGAGGTGCCCTGAGAATGATCAAACATGAAAAAAATCCTCAATCATATGAAGTGAGCTTGCAAAAAAGTAGCCTGAAAAGGAGAAGAAAACTTGATGCTGTGATAACAGCATACAAAATAACTACCAGAGAAATAACCAGTGTTCCAGAGAATGTAGACAAGAAATTTCTGTGCTCCTTCCCTGTTACCACAGAAACAAAGTAGACTTCCAAAGCTGTTTTCACCCCAAGTGGAATTAAAGTGTGGGTAACATACTGCCATGAAAAGCTGTGAAGGTCAAGAAATCTGCAAAATTTAGGAGAGAGTTGTCATTTCTGTAGATGACAGGAATACCCGCAGTATCATAATGCATTACAACAGATTCAGTGCAAGAGACATTAAACCACAGCCTTCAGGATTTAAGCCAATTTCAAATGATTACAACTCAGAATAAGCCTTCAAATGCCTGTGGAGGAGCAAAGGCCACGTAATCCAATTTTTGTCTGAAGTATAAGACACTAATAATTGCTGGAGACATGGTAGGGGATTAGGTGGGTTTTGGACCTAATCCAGGATGGTATTTCCTATATGCATGCCCCGTTCTACTTATAGCTTTTCTGCTAACCCCCTTCAAGGTGCCCAGAAGCAAAACAACTGTTGCCTGCATTTGTCTTAGCTTGCAGCCTTGAGACTAAAATGCTCTCAGAGGCACCCAAAGACACAGTGCATCATATAAGGGTGTGGTGGGTTGACCCTGGCTGGCCAGGTGCCCACCAAAGCCACTCTATCACTCCCCTCCTCAGCTGGACAGAGGAGAGAAAGTGTAACAAAAGGCTTGTGGCTCAAGATAAGGACACGGAGAGATCAGTCACCAATTACCGTCATGGGCAAAAAAACAGACTCAACTTGGCAAAGTTAGTTTAATTAATTGCCAATCAAAATCAGAGTAGGATAATGACAATTAAAACCAAATCTTAAAAACACATTCCCCCACCCCTCCCCTCTTCCTGGGCTCAACCTCATTCCTGATTTTCTACCTCCTCCCCCCAAGCAGCACAGGAGGACAGAGAATGGGGGCTGTGGCCACAATGTCGTTCATCACACATTGTCTCTGCCGCTCCTTCCTCCTCAGGGGGAGGACTCCTCACACTCTTCCCCTGCTCCAGCATAGGGTCCCTCCCACAGGAGACAGTCCTCCATGAACTTCTCCAGTGTGAGTCCTTTCCACGGGCTGCAGTTCTTCATGAACTGCTCCAGCCGGGGTCCCCCCACAGGTGCCGTCCTTCAGGAACAGGCTGCTCCAGCCTGGGTCCCCCGCGGGGTCACCAGTCCTGCCAGCCACC
>NW_010548318.1:23626-30695 GCF_000687285.1 Phaethon lepturus
GTGGCGGCGCCCCCTCGGCCCCGGCGCCTGGAGCCCCTCCTGCCCCTGCTGCTGCCCTGGCCTGGGGGCTGCAGGGCTGTTCTCCCCCATGTTCTCACTCCTCTCTCTGGTTGCAGTTGCACAGTTTTCTTTTTCCCCATCTTAAATACCTTATCGCGCAGGCACTAACACCATCGCTGATGGGCTCGGTCTTGGTGAGCAGCAGGTCCACCTTGTAGCCGGCTGGCACTGGCTCTATTGGACAGGGGGGAAGTTTCTAGCAGCTTCTCACAAAGACCACCCCTGCAGCCCCCCCACTACCAAAACCTTGCCACATAAACCCAATACAAAGGGTCAGGAAATGAATCCTTCTCCCCAAGGAAGAAATCCTATCAAAATATCTCCATATTTCCATAATTTTGAACACTGTAAATGGAGAAGCAAATATTCAGGTAAAACACAGAACAGAGCAAAACTTTTTAGAAGCTCATATGTGTTATCTGAACTATAGTTTTCTATTTAATCATTGTTTTGCAACTCTGCTATTTTCATGCTGGATTTGGATGGAAAGGGCAAAAACCTCTAGCCAACTTTTGCGGAGTTAAGAAGGTTGTTCTGAAATCCTCAGGATTTGAGAAACCTGGGGAGATCCAGGACTGGCTATTCCAAGCATTCCACATCTACAGGCCAGATCCCAAAGCATCATTTCACAGGTTTAAAACCATAATAATTTTTAAAAAATAACTAACTTTCACCTATTTATCTTCTGAAACTACAACATTTAGCCAAGCTATTTTTCCAAGTTTACACATACACATAAAGCATTAAATTCCATGATTCAAGGCTTCAAAAAAAAACGAACAAAAAAACCTCACAAGATTAAAAGGGCTGGGAGTTCTCAGTTCTAATGCCACTGCAAAATAGCCAGCATGCCAGCAATTTTTTCTTTTTTCCTCTGCTCTGATCAAGCTGTGAAAAAAAATGAAAATACAGGGCAAAGTCCTGATATCAAATAAAAAACTCCTATTTGATCTCCTGGAGCCAGACTTTCATCTCATGAATTGTTATAATGTGGCCAAGAATTATACCCAGCTATTGTTCAACTAATCCAACATCCCCTTGATAGCAAACCCATGAGATTCAGTACAAATCAGCATCCAGAACTATGAAAGGATTCCTAGGAAACCCCTAAGTCATCAACTCTGTTATAAATAAGGAAAGTGATTAAAGAAAACAAAAGCATAAGTAGGCCCTCACAATACTGCACTTTTCTTCCTGGAGCTTTTCTTTATCATTCCAAGTTAAACAATTCACATGACATCTTTTTTCCTCTTTTGCACGCCCTGTTTGCAAGCACATATTGCATCTGCTTTCTCTTCCAATTTCCTTGCTGCTTCTGGTGCTGCTGAGGACTCATCTTCACCTTTTTGATATTTCCCGACTGCTAGTATACTTCACACATCTGTTTTTCCAGAGTAACAGATGTTGTTGCTCAATGAAGACAACAGTTTATATGTTTAGGCTAGGAAGTGCAGAAAAAACATTTAGAGCTAGTTTCTGCTTTTTCTCAGTAGATGCTTCAACAATATAGATTCTGTAAATAAAGCGTATTTCCAGTGCCTGTGCCCAGGGTTCACAAAGCAGAGCAAACTGCAATGGACCTAGATCATTCTTGCTATTCAAGAGGGCAAAAGGCAACATCTTTCTCATGTATAACAAAAAATAAGGCTTTAGTCCTCAAGTTGTCATTACTTGCATGCAATTAAATCCACTACAATTATTTTATTTTGAACAAGATATTAATACATGATGTGCATATTAATTGCATTAATACAATTCTGCTCTATTCTTTTGTGTTCTGGTTTTGGACCTTCTTGCTCACTAACATACTGCATGCTCAAAATATCTCTGAACTGAGACAGAAAAAATAGATTTCAACTGACGTCTACCAACCCAGCCAGAAGTACTCAGAGATTATCAATCTCCTCATGATTCTTATTTCCCTGAATGACTGTTAAGTTCTTTTCCAGTATTAAATGAGTGTTTCCTTTCCTGAGATTTTAATATCATTGTAACTTAATCCATGTCTTTAATGAAACCACAGGTTTGTCCTATATGTACTTGCAGTATGGCCTTAAAGTTACATAGCTCTGCAGAAGAGTTCATAAATTCTGCTAAAGTGACGTGACCGTGCTAGAGGTTGACGTAGGCTTTGCTACTCAGTCAGCCAGCCAGAGGTCTGAGGGCCAGCAGTTTCCCTCTCATTTAAAAATGCGCATCTGATACGTCACAGGTCTGAGGAAGCAAATGCATCTCTAATCCTGTGAGAATCCACTAACTTCTCTATTACCGATTGCTGACATGTTCTGAATCAGGAGGATTATAGTCTTCTTTTTTTTTGGTTTGGGGTTTTTTTCCCTTTAGTGTTAACCGTGAAAACGGTAGGTGCTATATAGACATACATATAAGCTGTAAATCCTCATCAAATTCAAAGGATCATAGAAATGCAGGTTGGAAGCCACTTCTGGGGACCTTCCAGTCCAGCCCCCTGATTGAGTGGGAAGACCATCTCCAGCAGTAGAGCAGGTCAGCCATGGCTTTGTCCAGCAAAGTCCTGAAAGCCTCTGAGAGCACCGATCCCAGCTCTTTCTGGCAACCTATTCCAGTGCTGCACCACCCTCATAGCCAAAAAAATCCACTCTGAACTTCCCAAGTTGTAATTTGTCCCATGCTTTACCACCTTTCACTATCCAAAAAAGCCTGGCTTTACTGTGCTTGTAACTCTACTTCAAGTAATCTGAGGCTGCCACCAAGTCCCCCCTTAACCTGCCCTCCAGTAGTTGTACGCTGCCACTAACAAGCCCTACCTGCCATAGTCCCTTGTCACCCTTAGCTCTTCTCCACAAGTCAGGTACTCTCACTATCTTGGTAGGTCTCCGCTAGGCCTTCTTTCAGTCCAACGTCCTTCTCAAGCCAGGGGACCCAGAAGAGGACACTACAGCAGCCTCAACAATGCCAAGCAGACAGAAGAAAACCTTCCTGCTGGTCACGCTTCCCCCAAGGTAGCCCAGCATGAGTTTTGTCTTACTAGTGACAGGAGACCACTGTTGACTCATATTAGCCTGGTTTCTGCTGTAACACCTGGTCCTAATTTTTATCAGAGCTATTCAGCTGCTCACGCCACAGACTGTGCTGATGCATAGGGTTATACCTCTGGGGGAGCAGCGCTTTGCACATCTCTCTGCTGAAACTCAGAAAGTTTTTTTTTATTCTAACCCAAATTTCAGTTTTCTCAAGGTCCATTTGAATTCAGTATCAGCCACAAATCTGCTGAGGGTATGCTCTGCCTCATCACGTGAGGCACATGATTCACAATCTTCCCAGGAATGGGGGCGAGGCAGCCTAAAGCCACCCTGATCCTCCGTTTACCTTTCCCATACACCTTCCATACACTGTCACCGGCTGCTCGCTCAGTAATGGCTCTGCCTCTTCTTCACAAACCGTGGTAGGGTTGGTTTTTCTGTGAAGACTAAGGCGAGGAGGAAAAAAAAAAAGTGTTGAGTACTTCGTCTTCTCTGCATTATCCCTCCCTTGGTTATCTCCCACCATTCACCCAAAGCCCACAGTTTCTCTCAGCTTCTCTGTGAGCAAACGTGTAAAATGTTTCCTTTATGCCCCTTAGTGCTCTTAGCTCCAGCTGGGCTTTGGCCTTCCTGATTTCATATCTAAACCTCCAAGCAATGTTTTTATACTACACCTCTGCAGCCTGTCAGCATTTCCCCTTTTTACACGCTCCCCTTTTGCATTTTAGTTCATCAAAATGCTCCTTGCTTGGCCACGTAGGCCATTTGCCAGAATTACCTGTCTTCCTGTAAAATGGGATGATTCACTCCTGACCTGTTCGGGCATTTTCTTTGAAAATCAACTGATTTCCTAGGTACCATGACAGCTTCTCAGTAGATTTTTGCCTGGCCATCCCTAAACAAGCCAAAGTTTGGTCTCTTATAAGGGGTAGTGGTAGGACAGACAGATTGCCCCTGTCTTTGTGGTATCTTTCCATAACATCAAATTTCCTGAGTTCTGTGTTGATAGAGAAATTCCTAGCATACCATTCCATTTGCTGCTTTATGTGTATCTTCTCTTTTACATATCTACTTTCTACAGCAAACATCTCATTACTCTTTCTCACTTCCTTCTTGTGTCCCCCCCCCCAAAAAATGGAGCCCTTTTTTTTCCCCCCATAGCCTTGACTATTCTCACAATATTATGTGGAACTACCCTCAAGTTCTACAGAAAAGTAGAATAAACTGCTTTTAATACAAATATTCTCTCACTGGCACTTTATGTAACAGTTACTGAGGGGAAAATACTGAGAAATATATTACTTGGAGAGATACGGTATTTCTTGTAGTGACCACCAACTAGCATTTCCCGGTATTCTGTAGTGAAGGACACTGGATGTCTGGGAGTCCTGGCCAAATAGACACAACACGGAGCCAGTGTGGATCAGGGGCGTGACTGACCACGCAACACTGCACTGCACAGTGCACATGTACCTGGTACCATGGATTCACTCTGCAATGCAGCACAGGGTCTGCCCACGCACCTACCCTAAGCCCAGAGCATCGGGAAGGCACGGAACCCAGAGGCTCCTTCCTTTCCCAATAGGCTTTCAGGCATTTAAAGACATCACTCACTATCCCACTCCAGAGAGATACATCCTGGCTGCTTCTTGGACCACACTGCACGTTAAATGGAAGATTTTATTGCATGGGCCACATAGACCGGCTGTCTCTTAAGTAGAGATGTTAATATAGTATAAACAATAGACATGTAGTGAAATGCTCTTTAAGACTTCCTTAGAAGTAAATGTCTGTGATCCTGTAACTGAATTGTCTTTTTATTAGAACATTGCTGTTTGCCATTAGAATTTGCATGCACTTGGAAAAAATAAGTGTTTTCCCATTTGGGTTTGTTCAACTGCTATAAGAACTTCCTATATTTCTGTACTCCTTCTGTGGAAAAGGTGTCATAGCAGTCAACTGAAAATAAACATATTTCTAGATGGTTGTGGATTTTTTCCTTTTATAGAAACCTGCTGATTTTCTACTTACCACATTTTGAAGGCTCCAAGCCTTTTACCGTAATATATTTTGGAAAATATTTCCCCCACCTATGACATCCCTAACTCATTCTGCTAAGTATCCACTTGTAAGAATATTGTTCCAACTCTGGCCTCACCATTCGCCTTTCCTTACTATTAGGGTTACTTTCTCCTATGTGTTAGTTTCTGCAGATCTGCTGCACCACTGCTTTTTTTATTACCCATTTTTGGGTAATATTCCTTCCAATTTCATTTGCCTATCCCTCCAGTATCAAGAAGAAGGGATAAAAAGGCTGAGGAAGGTACATGAGAATGACAAAAATGGTGCACAGATTTCATTTCGGCAGAAGGTAATGCAGCTCTAAATACTTGATATTTCTATTTCAAATCAGCTCAGTGAATAAACTGTTTACACAAGGCCTCAAAGTCAGACTGTATTTAGCTAATTCATATTCATTTATGAGGAATATCATTACTCTAGGAGATAATTGGGTTTAAGCTATTAAACAAGGCCAATAATTTCTATGACATGGCCATACTCCAAATGTATATATGCTGCAGCTACATGTTACTTACTAATCTGCAATCTACTACATTTATGAACAATCCTAAACATGAGACGGTGAATGGGTAAGCTGCACCTTTCACCTGAAAATGATAACAAAATGGAAACACAATACTAGCCTCCACCTCCAAACTCTCATTGCTCTCAGCAGAGCCTAGCCCTGTGCTGTTACAGCACAGATTTCTAATATAACAAAATGCTATATTAGACAAAGACTTTTAAAAATATTGGTCATGTTTGTGCCGTGATGGACTTTGCAGCTGTGATGCACTTGTCTCTAATGCAATGAAACTATCAAAGACGAAAGTTTCTTGCAGACAGTTTACATTTTGCGATGACATTCCCTTGAATCTTAAATGTAGCAGCCTTTCTTGTTCGTGGGCTTAGAGCTCTCCTCCAGGAATGGAAACATTAGCTACTGATGAAAATATTCATGAACTCTTTGTCATGCTGTTTTTATGGAAGGAAATTCCATCTATATCATGATCATGAACTGACAAGTAAACTAATCTTTGCTCTTATGTATTAGTCATATTTTCCCTTATGTTCTTTGTAGAGCAAGTGGCACATGCGTATGTAATTTAATTCTGTATAAATATTCAACACTGCCTTTATCATATCACTTTGATAGCTCATTCAGGCTAATAACATTTAGCCTTAGAGCAAGAAAACCAATAAATTTTTTACACTTAGTACAACAGCATGTGACGTTTATCAGCACTCAGCCTTGCAGAAGTGGATGCTGATTTAATAACTAATCCTAAATCTGCACATCTTATCAAGGAACTGGCCAATGACAACTAGGATCTCCACTTTATTGTTCATCTTCAGTTACAGTATTCATTGATTTATCAGCAGATTTTACTCATTATTATGTGCAAGCATTAGTCAAAGAAGCTTTCAAGCGATGATGCACTTGAATTCTCCAGTTAGCATGGTAGCTGTTTTTCTGTACGATGTTAAATGGTTAAGAGTGGAGACTACAGAGCATGGATATATCCTGTGTATGATGGTGATTACTATTGAATATCCAGAACAAATCTGAGAGACAAGACAAATAAAGCAAAACCTAACATGTTTATTGCCTTCAGAACAGTGCCTGCAGCTTTCTGAACAGATTTGTGGTTCCAGCTCCCTGAAGACCTCTGAGAAACGTTCATACCTGTTTTACCTTTTATATGTTGCAGAGAGAACTTCTCATTTTCATCTTCGTCAACAGGACACATTTCTGCATCACTACTAATGTTACATTTGCCATTAAAGATGCAGGGCAAGCACCTTCGCTGCATGTAGCTGCACAGTTATCCAAGGAAGTGATGGGGCGGAAAGCTTCCCACCTAGTTTGCATTCTTCAGAGGATATACCATCCAGCGCTCTGGCCCCTCAACATGCAATAGCTAACAGGGATGGGAAGGGAAAGA
>NW_010548318.1:30726-42123 GCF_000687285.1 Phaethon lepturus
AACTGCATGTTGGATGGGGTACAAAGAAGCAGTCTAGGAGCTCTGTGTGTGAACTTGAAATCCCTGGCTCTACTCCTGCTTGCCATTGCCAATATTAAGTCATTCTACTAGGACAGCCAGACCGGTCTTCAAACTGCCATCGAAGTGGAGGACAAACAGAGTTCATCTTTCCCACCTGTATTATTTATATGCAAGATTTTCAGGAAAAATATATTGCACACTACTCTATTTCTGACCCAAACATATGCTTGCAAGGCAGCCTACGATCATGTACAGCTTAGAAATACAGTGGGATGTAAGAAGGAAAAAATTCTTACGTAAGCTCCAGCATCACTTACACAGTAATACCAATTGAATTTGCCCTACAAGCCAATGATAGAGAGTTCAGAGTTATCAAAAGTGAGTTCAGCCCTCCGAGGAATGTGCCTGGGCAGCTGATTTCTGTGATTACCCATTCAGCTCCCCAATGCCTTTCTCACATGGGAAGATGCTCTAGCTGCTTAACTTCATCTCACTGGAATGTGTTTTGCAAATGTTTTAATAAGTTATGACCCTACTTGTTCATGTAATGCAGTTCCTCAAATACTTCAGCTGTGTTCCTCTCCTCTCAGCTGTTTAAGCTGCAAATTCCATAACTCCTGGGATGTTTAGGAAAAAGGGAAGTTTATACCTTGCTAAATAGGGCTGTTGCTACCCTAGTGACAAATTCTCTGGCTGGATTAATATCAGAGAGAACTTTTTTTTTAAAGCATGTTATTCTTTCCTGACTGCTGGATGTTTTCCACCTCCCACAGCACGAGTGTCAAGGGGGACATAACCTGCTTGCAGATCTCACCACATCTGGCAGCTGCAGCAGCTGATGAGATGCTCACAGAGAAAGATTACAGTACCTGTTTGCCGATTGCTTGTTCCCAGCATTGGCATCATGTCCTGCTTGGGCACAAATTCTAGGGTATGGGAAGCCTTGCCATTCATCAGCTGTCAAGGGGCCTCTGCCTCCAGAAGCAGCTGTCAGAGGGACTCATTTGGGTTTGAATAAACCTTGATATTACCATATAATCAAAATGTTTAGGTAATAATTTTACTTAACAAACCCAGATCAGAGAAAGATCAAAAGGCTAAAAGCAGCTTCAAACCATGTTGAGGAAAAAAACCCAAACAAACCCAACATATCATGCCTATCACATTTCAAGAAGGCCAGCCTGAAAAGACTGGTAAATAATGTTTTGAAGGAGTCTGGAAAGAGGAAATCAAATCAGCTTTTGGTTTACTGAGCCAACAGCAACAAATGCCCTTGAAGATGCATTAAAAGCATTATGTCTACATGAATGCTAAAAGTGTAAGTTAAGAAGTGATACTTACCTGCTACTGCCGTTATTGCTTTGATCCCTCTTGTGTTGCTCCTCTTGCTAAGGCCTTGAGTGCCTGCATAAACTGCTTTTTATATGGTTTAAAAGATTATATTGTTCTGTCTTCTGAGCAACTCAGAACGTCATTCCCCCAAACCAGCCTGACCTCTGCAGCTTTCAGCCAGTCCACCCAGTTAGTGGGGGCATGCTCATCACAGCGCTTGACTGCACATAACGGGTCAGTGTGAGACATGGAAGCAAGATTTGTCAGTAGGGCCTAGGTTCTCAAAGAGATTTTGTTGCAAGCTAAGCACTTGGCAACCGAAATAATGCTAAAGACAGCCAGCGACATAGGTGTAAGATACAAAAAAATCACAGAGGCCAAGTCATGTAGTGGAGGTCCACACACGTTCAGAAGGAAAAGGGGAAGAAAAGCATGAGGAGTCTCAAGGAAGTGGATTTTCTTTAGGCAACACCCTGCTAGGCAAACCTGGGACCTCTCCCAATGACTTGCATCAACCAGCTACTCCCATTTCTGTGGGAGTTAGGGTAGCTAAAAAAAAAAACTGTTCACAAAACAACTGTTTACAAAACAACTATTCACATGCTACCCTCCTCCTGTATAGATGTTTAAATCACAGGACTAGGTAACAGGAGATGTGAAGTTGGCTCTTTCTGGTGCCTGAGGGGACCTGAACAACATTGTTTATAAACTACTTATTTACTGAAAATAAACTAGCATTCGTTTGAGAAGAAAGGCCATCACAGATCAGCAGCAGACAGCACATCAGATGACTCAAGGAGACTTTGGCTATGAACAAGCCTGGAGATAAATCAAATGGTCAACCAATTTTGGCTGTGGGAGAAGGGGCACACAAAACCCCCACAACTTAACATAGAAACGCAGCCCCAAAGTCCTGTTTATAACAGTTAAGACATTAAACTTCAAAACAAAGGGGAAAAGCAAAATTCCCACCCTTGCTTGAGGAGATCCTGACTCCATTTCTTCCACCATCAAACCATTTTGCCATCACATCTAACAGAACTTGGAGGGAATCGTCTCCTGGGAGATTTGTCAACCACCTTCAGGGCTCTCTGTGCACTGACACCCATAGTCATTTTTTGTTGGTATTTAACTTGCTCAACACACTGCTTTTGGTTACTGCTTTTGAATGTAATAGAGACTAACCTTGAAAACATTCTTTCTAAATAAATACTTCGGTGTGCTGTCTACACACCCAACACAATGAGAGCACCTTCAGCCCTTTTCTCCCCTGGCAACAGAGCACTCAGTCAATGCAAAGCTGACCTAGCGATAATTTGATATCTGCCCTCGGGATGACAGTCTGCTTTGGGTTTTCTAGTCACAGAGCTGAAAACTTGACAAACACCAAATAGCACATGCACAGCTACACACAACGGACACAGGAACAGGACCACATGCTCCTTCCCAAGAGATGTGGAGTTTTTGTCCTTGGAGGTGTATCTGCTTAGAGCAACCAGTCTGGTTGGTAGATTTTTGTGAAGGTACTTTAGCCCCCCTACCCCTGCCATGGGCAGGAAAAAAAACCACCACAAAACTCTTAAAGACTTCTAGAGATCAATCTATGCAGTCAATCAAAAAGAAGAATAAGATGCAAGTATTATCTTCATGACGGGAAAATGCTTTCCTGCTTCCCATAGTCCAGCAGACACAGGGTCACTTGAGCATTTTTGCATGCAACATACCCCCTGTCTAACGTGCCCTGGGCCAGAGACCAGTGAAATGAGAGTACAGGCTGGAAACTGAGCCACATGCATTAGATTTAGAAGTCCGGCCCGTTTTTTTGTTCTTATTTTTAGAAAGTAAGATTAAACACCACAACGATCAGCTAGGAATTAGTGGGAGTCTTGACACCAAGACCCGGTGTCACTGTGAAAAACAGGCTTGTGTTGTTATTTTTATTAGGCAGGTTGTGTTCAATTCAGTCCTAATGGAGAAAAAGATAATGGCTTATAGCATGCCAAGCTAAGGTAAATTTAAATGATGTAATCAGCTTTCTGACTTAAATGCTATATAAAATTACACCAAAAAGTACATATGAAAACACTCAGTAGAACAGCAGCAAGAGAAGTCATCCCCAGCTTCTCTGGCAGATGGATGAATTGCTCACGCTGGCTGAATATGCAGTTATTCTAAAGCCTTTCCTCAATACTGTAGAAATACATCAGTCTAAACAACAACTAATTATTTACTTTCTAATGTAAAGACCTATACTGAATTATTTAAAAGAATTTAATATTTATCCATAATTGAGACACTTCCTCACCATGAAAATTACTCTAAGAAAATATTTGCTAGCTAAAGTTCATGGCTCAATGGACATTTCTGTTTTTTAAGGCACTTCATCTAATTAGCTTGTAGTGGAACACCACTCTAAAGGGTCAAGTCCCAAAATAGTTACCTAGATGATTCAGCTCATTATAATGAACATGCATTTGTTTAGTCTCACAGCACAATGCCAAGAGATTTTTAACATTACTATTTTAGTTTTCCCAAGACAGATTAGCATCAGCTTTTTTTTTTTTCTCTCTTCCCCACCCCCCCTCCCCCCCCCCCCCCCCCTTTTCTTTGTCTTCTGTACTTTCCTCAAGTATCAGAGGTGCGGAATGATTTTTAAGGACACATTTGGCATAAACCTGTAAAAAGTATTTTAAACAAGATTTTTTTTTTAAGTTGTTGAAAAAACAAACATTAAATTAGATAGAACAGAAATGGAAAACTTTAGTTTATACATGGTTAAAAAAAAAAAGCTTAAATTTATATACCTTTAATAAGCAGCCTTTCTCATGAAGTGTATTTTTATTTTGGCACATGTATTTCTTTGTACATGGTTATTGGTTCCTTTTATTATTTTAAAGAGAGTCTTCAACAACATTTTTCTGACCAAGCTGGCCACTGCATGATCCTGCAACATCTACCATAGTGTGTTTAATATCTAGGACTGCTTGAATTCTTGCAGAACACTCCATATCAGTCAATGGACTACGCTGGCCATGGCATTGCAGATGTTAGAGGAGTCAAAGGTTCATCTCAGCAAGACACTAATAAAAACCATTCTTACTAAAGATAAGGCTTCTCATGAATAATGAAAAAAATCAAAGACAATTTCATCAGTTGTCTTTTGGCTCATATTTCCTGTCATAGATTACTTTCTCCTAATTTGGAAAAAAATAGTATTTCAAAGCAACAGCAGGTTTTTTATTAGTTTCATAACTTCATGGGAATTTCCCACTGTTGTGGCTGTGACATTCAGGGATTCAAAGTACCAAAAAAAGGTCTACTTTCCTCATGGATATCCATCCAGTTGCCACTGCTTTTCCTAGCAGTAAAATCTCTGCCCCTTTCTCCTGCCAGTCAAGAAACAGTTGTGTAAAGTTACAAATTCCTCCTACAGGCAAAAAGAAAAGAAAAAAAGATAAATCTATGCCTAAAAATTGGCAAAAACCATTCCAAACTTTGAACGGTTAAGACCAGTCCACTAAACTCAATTTATAGTTGATGTTTTGCTGTTGTCTGGACTTGCAGATCTTCCTTTAAACAGCCCTGCTTGGCCATGAGGCAGCATTACATTAATTTCATTTGGCATCACTAGGCCTTAAAGCAAAAGAGATGCTCTACTCCAGCAGGATGGAAGATCTGGCATTTTTAATTTACTTTCTCATGTGTCCTGAAGTCACTTGAATCCTCTATTTGCCCGTCTCTGGAGATACCTTCATTTTCTTAAGAGATTACCTTACTTGTGAACACCGTTGTCAGAAAGCACCACCCTTCTCCCTGCACACCTCATGCTACTGCCACGGTCTCAGCTGCTGGCATCTTAAATAACCACAGATTTTATTTTATTTTTAACTGTTGTCTGTTTTATCACTTCAGCGTTAGAGGAACCACAGATCGGTAGGTTTCTAACACAGTTATTCTGGATTTTCTGTTAAACAAATCAGAAAATGGCAAAATAACTTGAGAGTACAGATTCTAGATCTTTGATGGCTTTGGACATCATCTTCCCCCCAGCGCTTCGGGACGAGGAAAGCAAGCAGCTGGAATTGCATGTCTAAGCCTGAAGGTCTCTGCAAAGCCCCGCATTCCATGCTCAAACCGTGGCTCATTACAAACATCAGACTACCAGGTAGCCTTCATCTGAAGCCGTGTTTCTCTGTGGCAGGTGTCTGTGCTAGGTAACGTTACAGCAAAGCCTAAACAGGGATAATGATACAAGAAATTAAGGGTAGAAGTGTAAGGCAAGCGCCTGTTTCCCCCCCACCATGTAACACAAACCATCCAGGAAAACTTTGATCTTCCCCTTAGGAAGATCTTAGGAAGATCTTCCCCACCAGCATGGGCTCTCTTGCTTGTCTTGGCCTTTATTTTTAGCATATACAGCAGAGCCTTGAGCATTTATTCAGCACCCCTAGTCAAAGCAGTATGAAAAGGCTTTCTCAAATCTCTGAACTGCTCAGAGACTTTCATGTATTATTTTAATATATCTTTATGTAAGACATGAGGGATCATCATCCTGCTCTGGAAATACAGCCCCATGCAGGATCAGATGTCTTTCATTAGCTACTTCATATCTTTGCATCTTACAAACAGTGAGGATTACGGGAACCTTTTCCCATGCTCGAAAATCAGAGATACTGGAAAAAACAGGATTCATCAGAGTATCTGGTGAAGCACATGGGCGCTAATATCAGGAATAATCAATTTTCACTTCTACCCTGAAGACAACAAAATTTTTCTTGCCTCTTTATAGTTTTAATATCTTCCTGAAATGGATGCAGCCATTTCCTCCTTAAAATTGCCATCAAAGAGGCACTCGAAGTGTGAAGTCTTCAGGGCAGAAGCAAACTACCAGCAGATGAGCTTCAGGTGGCCAGCATGGCACTGCTCCTTCTGTTCTTACACAGTTCAGGACTTTCGGGGAGCAAATTACACAACCTCCTCA
This sequence comes from Phaethon lepturus, assembly GCF_000687285.1. Taxonomy (NCBI): domain Eukaryota; kingdom Metazoa; phylum Chordata; class Aves; order Phaethontiformes; family Phaethontidae; genus Phaethon; species Phaethon lepturus. The sequence continues at coordinate 37,061 of NW_010548318.1, forward strand.
AGGAAAAAAATGCTGTAATGTTCTCCTACAGTATTGAATAACAGAGATAAGAAATCAGGAGACAAGGAAAAGAACAAAGGCTAAACATACCATGTAGAAAGTGGAAAACATCACAAATGGGAGAGAAGGAATAAGATGCAGAGCAGCTGCAGATTGTAAGGCTTAGTCTACATGAAACCCAGACCTGGAGAAGCAACTCAATCAAGATCCTTATTTCCATCTACCAAAATATTATACAGAGAAATTAATGGAATTATGAGTAGACACTATTACTAAGAATAAGTGGAACTACAGTATGGTACAATATTGTTGCTTATCCTTAAGAAAATATCCTCTAGTCCAACAGCCAGGGAGTTACTTTATCTATTAACTGTAATTCTTCCTCCATTATTTGTTCTAAAACTCCATTATTTCTCTAAAATCTGGGGTTTTTGCTTCTTCCAAAGCTTAAATGTATGGTTAGTCCCATGCTTAATTTTTTTTTTTTTTTTTTTTTAAAGCAGGAGATAATTTCACTCACAAATCAAAAATAGAACTTAGTGGAAAGAGATGAGAAATGGGCTACTTAAACTAAGTAAGTTTAAACTTCCTTGCCTTGCAGGAAATTACTCTTTTTTGATGTCTGTCTTCAACACATGCAACTTTTAAAAGCAGACCTAGAGGAAGCTGGTTTAATGAAAAGACTAATCTCAAATCAGACAGAAACAGGAGACAGGAATTATCAGCTTTACATTAAGCATGCTCAAAACATCACAGAGTCACATAGCACATATCCACCCAGCAACACTGTATTGCTGTTTTCATGCTACATAACCTATATAGAAACATAGGTTACAGCCAGGGCACTAACACAACTCAGGCATACTGCCTCAGTCACAATCACTTTCTACAGTAAGAAACACAGAAGGAAGAAAGCAAGTAATTTCATTATAGCTGTTACTATATTTATTGTCTACTTTTACTGTTCATCAAATAAATACACATGAAAAGTGTCTTAAAACCACAAAATAACTGTTTAACTACCCTGCATACATAACTGGATGCAGTTCGATAGAAGGGATTTTTGATTTTTAACTGTGGTTTTAAAATAAGAGAGCATCTAATTCTGTATCTTTAAAAATAGATTTAAACATTACTTATGTCAAAAAATTGTATGAGAATAATAGTTTGCTTTTTTCCTTTTCATTGAAGTAACCCACAGGTTTTCTATTATAAAGACTCCTGTATTCCTGGGACACACTTGAAATAGTAACTTATCAAGATCCATTTTATGCCTTCCAAAATTTAACAATAGTCCTCCCCTGCACTGGAATTTCATCACGTATGTTTCACATCTAGAATGGATTTAAAATGAAGATAACTACTAAATCAACTACCTCAACTTCCATATTATAATCATATGCTTGTTTAAAAAGGAATAACTAAGCATGCAGAAACGGAAGTGCTATTATTGCTCTGTCATTTGTCTAATAAGTGTGTTCATAGACTTAACTAAAATATTCCCTCAGAAAGAACCCAAAGAAGGTTATGCAACAGTGGCAGACATCGTCCTGTAGAAACTATTTATCTATTTTAAGAAGCTAAAAATGTGAAGACTGTACTTTCCGGAGGTGTATTAAAGACATATAAATGCCACAAACACAAGCGGTTGGAACTCTAAATAGTTGTGATTGGGAAGAGTGGGTGCTGGCAGAGCACAGGGATGAATTTTTGAGGGGGCTTGTGAATCACTATTTCTTGCAGCATCACACTTCGTAGAAAAGGGTGTAAGCTTCAGCAGTGTCCTGGGTTAGTTTCTTTGAGAACAACATGTGCAGAACTGCTTCACCACTGATCCTTTAGAGAAACCCTTAGCACTCAGCTGAAGGGTTAAATTTCAAGAACAGTTTCAGAAATTACTTTTTCCTCTGCTAGCCAGGAAGCTAAAACCTGTGCTAAAATGGTCTGGACCATCTGGGTACCAGTTCTTGGGATTTATGTTAAGAGGAATCACAGGAAGCTTCTGGCAGGGCGTCTTCAACCCCCACCCGCACCGTCCTCCCCTTCCTCACGCCTACATCCAGCCGTCGATGCACCCGCAGCAGCCTGGCTCGACGCAAGGAAAGGCACGAGGCAAACCGACATCCTGAAGAACCTACCTGTCAATCCTGCATCACGAGCACAGTCACAGGCCAATGTCAGTCAGAGCTCTGGTCTCAGTGTGGTCTACTGCTCCTCAGCACGTATTCAAACATCCACTCCCTCCTTGGCTCCTTTGAACTGCCCCCATCACCATCACAGAGTTTACAGCAGCAGGGATAGGGCTTGTAACATGGAAACAAACCGACTCCAGAATCCACAACACAGGATTTTGCAAGCAGGTCGGAGTGTTAAAGCACCATATGGGAAAAAGCATTTTGTTAGAAACAAATATTTAATTCACCACGGCATTAACGCAAGTGATGGGATAATAATTACAGTACGAAGCCGGCAGCCTCAACACCCGACTAATAACTTGCTTGTGAAAACACACCGAACAACTCACCCAGGCAGCAGAACTGGCCATAAACGGCGGGTGCTTCGGTCCCCCGGAACGCACACAGGGTGCCACTGAAGAAAGCTAAGCCACTATAACACCAGCATGGGGCAGCCGGAGAGCCGAGGCCATTAGGCTGGGGCTTTCCATTACAACCTGGCCCAAAGCCAATGTGTTTGGTCTACAGCAAAGAGTGCTGCCATTAACTTCCCGCCTATGAATTCAGCAAAAGGATCACAAATATAAACAGTGCATGCAGGGAGGCTGACACCGTATTAACTGAAGACGAGAAGGTACGGGCACGAAGGAAAATAGTATCCAGCCTGTAGCAAAGGGGTTCAGCTTCTGCAGAAATCCCCCATGGAAACAATAAAAATCCCACCGACCCACGGAAATAATTAAACAAGTTAAATATAATAAATATGGAGCAACTGAAAACATGAAAAGCAGGTGAAGAGTATTTATGGAAGATGCTGTAAATTCTATGATAAATAGAAAGCAAAAGGATTGCCATTTCTTCCCCACTTTTCCTTTTTTGTACTGGCATAAGTTTCTCCCCACTAGTCATTACACAGCACTCCTGTACTCAAGCACATGTGGGTACAAGCTCTCACCCAAGGCTTTCCATTCCTTAGGCTGTAAAAATGTCTTTTATTTTTAAAGATTTAAAGAACTCTACTGGGCAATGACTGAACAGCCTCATCATAAGATCTATTTCTTCTTTAGATTATGCTTAAAGTTACAAGACATATCTTACAGATTTCCTTACAACAAAAATACTACTTAATTATTATAAATTTGGTTCTCTTTATCTATATTGAGGATGCTTGAACAAAAACCTCTATAAAGTCAGGAAAAAAAAAATCAAATTATGCACTGAACATCTCAATAGGTTTACAATTTCATCTTGTATATCTGTCATAGGAAGCAAGAAGAGATGCATTAATTTGAAGAATTATCATGTACACAATACTATCTTTAAAATGTTGATTTTTGCGTCAAAATTTGATTGCCAGTGAAATTACAAGAGAATTACCTAACCTAGACTGAGATTCAGTGACACCTGAAGGTATTTATTCAGAATACACTGCTATGTAGCCTTTGCTTAAAATAAGAGATGCAAAACAGATGTATTGATTTCAGTCGTCTGATACAAACACAAAAACAATGTCCTTGCCTGACAGGTAAAGGAGCACAACATTACAAAAATAAGTTGATAGAAAAGTTTAAAATACAAACACTTTGTTTAATAGATACAGAAAATAAAATTGTTTTAAGCTCTTTTCCTTCTCAGAGTTTCTTAATGTATCTATTTTAACAGTTGGTTATAAGAATGCTTTGTAGGTGGGAGAGAGACTGGTGCCACTGATGGCTACTAAACAGCTGTTCCATTGCATAGAAAGTGTTGCAGTTTTGATGCTTAATTCTTGCAACTAAGGGAAAAAAGCGAACTGTGGGGACCCCCTTGGAGAAAGCTATTTAATCAAGCCTGGGAGTTAGACAGCAAGGTGTCTTCTTTTAACAGCAAATGACTCCCTTCATGCCAGGCTACACCGTGGCATGTTTGCTTATGAGAAGTTTACTAAATGTTAGATGTACTTCTACGGGACATTTCAAGTTCGTAAGAGTTGGGATTTTGCAGAAAAGAACTTGGTACTACAGACTTACAAACCAGCTCCAGCATCAGAGCATTAAAGCTCGTGCACTCTTCTTTGTCACCAGTAGGTTAAACTACATACGTGCAGTGGAAAATATGATACATTTACACAAAATAGATGCATTGCCTTCATTCAGCTATACAGGGATATAGAAAATATTGTCAACAGTAATTTCCTCTTTCTGAATTGACTGAAGAGCTGGAAAGAGTAGAGTGAGACAAAAAGACGGAAAAAGAAAGATTATCATAGGCAGTGTCGTGGTTTAGCCCCAGCCAGCAACCAAGCACCACGCAGCCGCTCGCTCACTCCCCCTCCCACAGTGGGACGGGGGAGAGAATTAGGAAAAAAAACCTCATGGGTTGAGATAAACACGGTTTAATAGGACAGAAAGAGAGAAGTAAACAACAATGATAACACCAACAAAGGAATGTACAAGAACAAGTGATGCCCAATACAGCAATTGCTCACCACCCAGCGATCGACAGCTCGTCCCCGAGCAGCGATTCCTGCCCCCCGGCCAACTCCAGTTTATGTACTGGGCATGACGTCGTGTGGTAGGGAATATCTCTTTGGCCAGTCTGGGTCAGCTGTCCCGGCCGTGTCCCCTCCCAGCTCCCCGTGCACCCCCAGCCTGCTCGCTGGCAGCCCAGCACAAGAAGCTGGACTGTCCTTGACTGCTCAGCAACAACCCAAAACATCAGCACATTATCAACATTTTCTCATCCCAAATCCAAAACACAGTCTCACACCAGCTTCTGTGAGGAAAACCAGCTCTATCCTGGCTGAAACCAGGACAGACAGTCAAAAGGCACCATATAGAAATCATAGCTTATCCTAGGTTTCCTATCACAGAATCATCAAGGTTGAAAAACACCTTTAAGATCATCAAG
>NW_010548319.1:0-361 GCF_000687285.1 Phaethon lepturus
GCAATGCCCATATGTGTGGATGGAGGCTTCCCACAGGAGGCCTGGGCACTGGCCCCACAGCTGGCAGCTGGGATGCTGCAGGGCGACGGACATTGTGGGCAGCTGGGTGGCCAGGAGTTCTTCCTGTCAGGTGGACGCCGACTGGTGGTGCCGCAGGTGGTGCGATGATGTGCTCTTCAAAGCCATCATCCCGCCACACCAAGTGCAAGATGGAGGTCACCCCCCTCTTGCAGAGGGGGCACTTGGGCTTGCTCTCGGCCCACTGCAGGATGCAGGTATAACAGAACTGGTGGAGGCATGGCATCACGTAGCTGGCCTCCTCCCAGCTGTCCCGGCACAATGGACCACGGTGCCACACGCT
>NW_010548319.1:408-4908 GCF_000687285.1 Phaethon lepturus
GAATTGCTCCCTCTCGCTGCTGCTGCAGCAGTGGGCATCACGCTAGAAAGGGAAGAGAGGCCACGGTTGTTGTCTGGTGCAGGGCAGGGTGGAAGAAATGCCCCGGTCCCTCGAGAAGGAAACCCTCCCAGCTCCCCACCACAGGGTGAGGGTCCCTTCCCAGCTCACCTCTGCTGCTGTGAGCGTACCTCCTGGCTGTCACGGCTGCTGGTAGCTGTCAGGGCCAGGGAAAATCCTCCAGTGGCTCTGGGGTCAGGCACCGAGAGTTGCAGTGAACAACTCCCCGAGCGCGACACCAGCACTAACAACAGCCTTGCACGACACTCCAAACCTCGCGGACTCACTCAGCTGGAGTGCCGGCTGGGTGAGACTTGGTGCCCGGATATAGGCAGCGAGGGTTGCCTGGTCACAATCCATCGCTCAGATGTCACAGTCTGTTGCTTGGAGATGTCATTGCCACCCCTCAGAGGCATCAGAACCCATCCCTTGGTGACATCACCATCAGGAACATCACAACGGGCTGTTCTCGCCTGTGGTGGTCGCACACATGTCTGGTATTACCACAGTGTTGCTGCCCACTCCATCCCCCACCTCTTGTCTTGCGCTTGGCATCGGTGTTTCATGCCAGTCACCCAGGCCTGAGCCGTGTCTTCCCAGGGCCTTGTCAGGTCACTCTGGCTGGGGCAGATGTCGCCAGGCGTGTGCGACAAGGGGCTTCATTCCATACACTTGTGCCTCCTTTGGAGGCTGCGGCACCAAGCCCCATAGTCTCTCCCCATGCTCCAGCGCTGCAGGCCAGCCCTCTGAGCTCCCCTGCTTCCTCTCACAAGGAGTACTTGGCTCACTCTTGGGGATTGTCTCATACTTGTAGAGCCATCAAAGCAATACCTCCAGCCCCGAGCTCTGGCTGTCCGTTTGCCAAAGGTGGTTGCACACCTCATGCCTCATGGAGACATCACAGGAGGCGGTCACTCCTCTGGAAGGGTTCTTGTGCTCAGTTCCTGATGCCACTTGAGGCAGAGAGGGACTGGATGGGGCCCAGCCTCCCCCAGCTGGTGGATGCAGGGCGATGGGGGAGCAACAGGGCCCCAGTGTCTCTGGCTGCCATGAGCTGTCAGAGCAGGCTTTGAGAAGAAGGTGGAGCCTATTCCCTGTCAAAGCTCAGCTTGCTCTGGGGGGGTTATTTGTGGTAATTGCTGGCAGTGCCAATTCGAGACAGCATATATAATGACTGTGTGCCCAGTTTCTCATATGGATCTATAGGTGTGCAGCTCCCAGGCTGGCTGGGGGGGGGCCTGCCCGCCTCATCCCTCCCCCCCCCCCGGCCTGCATCATCGCTCCTCCCCACCCACAGCTTCTGCGCTTGAAGCCTGGCCAGGCATTTCCCCCGCAGCTCTCCGATCCATCACAAGCTGCACTGTGCCTTCTGCCTTGTGGCATGGGTCCATGGCAGTCTCAACACACAGGACCTTCAGTGGCACCTGGACATTGTGTTTCTCTTGAGTCCCTACCAATCATGCCTGGCCAGGAGTCAACTGGGTCAGTGCCCTGAGAGGGGCTTGCCTGTCCTCCCCAGAAGGCATGACCTGCTCTCTCCCTAGGACAGTGTGTGCCAGAGGGATGTTATGAAGGATATGGCCCCTACCATCCTCCTGAACACTTCTTTGGAGCACTTTTGGAGATGACACCACACAACAGGTGGTGGAGTCACCATCACTGGAATTGTTCAAAAAACTTGTAGACATGGCACTTCAGGACATGGTTTAGTGGGCATGGTGCTGCTGGGTTGATGGTTGGACTTGATGATCTTAGAGGTCTTTTCCAACCTTTATGATTTTATGATTCTATGATCCTCCTGTTAAATCTCCCCCGATCCAACTATATAGTATCATGACAGGACTTCTATCTCTAGATAACTGCAATAGAAGTAGTAGCTCATCTCTGGTTGTTCTACCCCCACAGAATGCTTTTCGTTTGCACCTTTTCCTATTTGATCATTTGATCATGTCTAGATATAATCACTGCCTGTCACTGATCCTCTTGTCATTGACACTACTGTGAAGAGTCGGACTGAATTTGCAGAACCATTTCTGCAAACCATGATTTTCAAAAGAGGTCTAGCTATATAGAGTACATACAAGAGCAAACACTAATAAAAGTCTTAAAATGAAAGGTATCTTCAAAGCCAAAGCCATGGTGTAAGCCAGCTTAATTTTAGCCATTCACAGGACCAAGTTCGACTTCCTTTCAAACTGTATTTGACTGCATGTAGCTCTACATCCACAGGAGGGGGCACTTTAACAAAATTTTAAGCAGTTTGCTGCATAGCTCTATTTTCATACCTTATTTGTGCACAGTGCTTCTATGTGCTCTAGATGGGGAAAAGCTAAGAGATGATGAAGATGCATGGAAACAGACTGAGTAGCCCATCAATTCATGAAGTAGTTTGCAGAGCTCTTCTAGTAGGTGGACTGTTTCAGTCAAGCCTTGGTTCAAATCAACTAATGCAATGCACATGCAAAAAGTAATCCATTGAAATAAATAAAACAGTAAGTAGTTTTGTTCCTTCTGCTCAAAATTTAGTTCTCTGTGATTCAAAGAAATCCAAACTTAAGAAATTTAAACTCAATAACATGAAAGTGTTATTAAGCAGACATGTTTATTGCAGCGCTGGACGCATGGGGGATATCTCCTCCTAATATGTGTGCACTGAAACAAAAGTTCATCCTTTATATACCTTAAAGACATGAATATTCACACATTTTCCAAGAAATCACCGCTTCCTTGTTTATCTATTACATTTACATAATGCTAATGTTGCAAAAGTACACTACGCATGCGCGGGGGTCTCAGGTGGTCATTGGTGGTTGTTTGGGGAGGTAGCCCCCTACTCCTTTTTTCCTCTTATGTTCACAGATCTCTTGAGGATACTTTCTTCTCCTTGAATGTTCACCTCTTCTGTTATTCAGCCAAGCAGTTCCTTCTTACCACCCTTGTTAGAGCATTCTTGCCAGTCTGTGTCTATGCTCCAGGTTAAGATATCGTCTCTGTTCTCTTTAATCTCTCAGTTCTTGTGCTAACTCTTCTTTGTTTTAATTTTCATGAGCCCTGCTTTCCTCATGATTAACTGTTTACACATAGTTACAATGTTAGCATTGAGGCAAATACAGCCTAAGGACTATGAGAGTAGGCCGTTAAACATAATCACATGGTTATTAGGCTAAAGAATTCTATACTAAAGTTAAACTAATCATGTAATCAATAACCTTCCATATGTTAAGAAATTTGCAAAACTTACAGTTGATTAGTGACACATGCTAAAACCTTATAATTGTTTTAGATCCTTGTTTCATCTGCTTCAGAGGGCAATACAGCATTTTACAAGGAAGCCTGTGTTCCATGATTAACATTCACATGAACTTTCTGAAGGGTTGAACTAGACTAAAGTACAAACTGCTAGTTCAGCAGCCTGAAAGGTCTGGAGTTTTTAGTCTAGAATGGTGAAACTGTATCACAGTTTCACATCAGCTTTGTTTAAAAAGAGATTTGTTTGCAATATGTGCCTGCAGTACATCAATGCTTCCTGAAGGAAGCAGTAAAGTGCGGGAAAATGTACTTTCTCATACGTTGCCAACAGGCTGCTCTTCAGCTACACTGATGCGTCAGACCTTCCTGAGGGACCTGGGCTTAGCTGAGCATTAGAAAAGTAGACGTCTAGTCCTGCTAGACCATGTTTCTTGTTCTTTGTCCCTCTCTAGGGCCTCTCTGGTCTTTCTTGACTGACCAAGGTGTGACACCTTGACAGAACTGATTTCTAGCACCTGTGGACTTGAAGATTTTCAAAGCTGAAGCTATGGAAGAAGCTGGCACAACCTTAAATGCCATCGGGACTGACACCTCCACCAGTAGACTCAATGGCAGGTTCTTGTGTGCATTTCCCTTTAAAGAGTTTATTACTCCTTCTTCCACCCTTGCTTTTGTTCAGTTTAAATCCTAAACTCTGTGTACGGACATTGTGTGCTGCTCAGGGCTGGAGACAGCTTACACAGGGCTCTGTCTTCATTGGAGCATCCAGAGACATATTTCTATTTCCTCAGGCTCATGCATAGAGACTGCAGTGAAGATGTCTCAGTGCAGATTTGCTACTGCCACAGCATGAGTCCTGCTCATAGATCCAAAGCTTCTCCTGAACCAGGGCAGATTCATGGACAGGGAAGAGGTTACCGCTGATCTCAATAATCATATCATAACACTGAGGAGAGGGAAGAATTAGAGAAGATGTATGATTTAACTCACAAAAATCTTTGCTTTTCCCTTTCTTAATGGCAAGTGGTGACAGATGTGACTCACTGTCTTCTAGGGGCCCTACAACAGTCCAAAATGGTAGCATGAAAACAGCTCTTCTAACAAGAGTGCTTATGTATGACAGGGAGTCAGAACAAGAAAGAGAAAAGAGGAATTGGTAAGGTCCATTGTGAAATTTATCATATTAATCCTATT
>NW_010548319.1:4929-11932 GCF_000687285.1 Phaethon lepturus
TTCCTGCTGGTGACATATGCATAATCAATTAAGTTAATTATTTGGCTACTGCAAGGTTAAGTTGGTTATACCCAACTCCATGTAGGGGTACAGACATGCAGCTGGATTGCTTGTTTCCTTTTTTTTTCCTTTCATCTTTTATTAATGGCAGCATGCATTACATTTCCAAACCCTCCCAGCACTGGCCTAACTGTGCTCTCTGACAGCTGCAATCAAATTCCTATTTGTCTAACTGCTAACACTTCTACCAGTGAAATTCTGACTGACTGCAGTGGCAGTAGAATTGAAGCAGTTCGGGGTCCCCCGAAAATATCCCTCTAAGGGATTACTATGGGAAAATACCATGTTTCTTGGTCTGAAAGAGTGGTGACTTATTAGGGCTGATATCAACAGATGAAGAACCTGATGCAAGGAAGGTGATACCTTTTTTGATTATGTGGCAACTATGGGGGAGCAAACAGGACCTAATTTTCCTGAGACCAGGAGGGTTGGTTGAACCTAAGCCCCATTGTTTAAAGTTATGCCAAATGCCATTCTGTTGATGTCTTTGATTTCTCACAAGACATTTCATCCTGCTTCAAAGCCCTCGACTATTTGAGAACTGTTCAAGGTCAGCTACAAGAATGCCATCGCACTTTATATCACTGCTTCTCAGAGAAGGCATCTGCAAGAACTGTGGCTGCTTGTTATTTCTGTGACAGAACTAGGACCATTTTACTTGATTCTTTTTCTCTCTTGAGAGAGACAGCTGCTTGGCTCCACTGACAGCAATGCAATTTTAAATTCCTGAGACTCCAATTAAAAACTAGGTCCGTTTCCAAAACACTATTAAGGACACACCAGGGGATAAGGATTTGAATTTATTGTCATGCATATAAAGCTTGTCTCTTTATTTGTGGCAGAACAGTGAGGAGAGAGTGTGCCACAGACAAGCCTTTCTGTCTAGCAGGGTAAAAGAGTGTCCCCCCCAACAAAATGAAGACTGCAATTAGTGTTTTTCCCTTTGTGATATGTCTAGACTACAGGAGCTGGCACTGGTGAGACATGCATACCATTAGGAGTGGTGATCTAATAAAACAGCTGGCAAACGTTCTGTGCTGACTCTGCCTTATGTCCAGCTCACTTGCTTTCTGTGAGACACTTTGGACTTGATGTTCCCAAGTGTGTGGCATCTGTCTCCATATCAGAAAGTCAAATATGCAAAATTGCTTTTTGCTATTTTGTTTTAGTATTACCTGAGAAGTGAATCTGGTAGTACTTTTCATTTTATGACTATTCACTACTGGGATCTGCCCAGAAAAGTAGATGGTGCAGTGAGGTATAGCAATTCAGGAACAGGCTCTGCCTTAGCTCTGCCTAAACTGGCTCTGCCAAAGCCTTCAGCATTGGCTCTTGATGGTGATTACAGTGGAATCCTGGTGAGCTCAGAATAATTAAGCTAAATCTTCAGTTGTCTGTCAGCATCCATCCTATCCCTCCCTTTTCTGAGTTGTGTGTGGGTAGACATGAACCCAGTCTTCACCAAGGGACTGGAAAATGACTGTCTCTGTAGGTACCAGTGAAATGTCACTCTAAAACTGCAAGTGATGCACCACTGATTACCAAAAGCAGATTTGTAGCAATTGTGGGGGTCAAAACTACTGAGATTTTTGCAGGTCTTGGTGCATAGCTGGGCTTAAGGAGGACGAAACATGATTTCAATGTTGAATGCAAAGGAAGGCACTTTATATAAAGAGAGCAATAAGGTCTCTGTGTGTGCTCAGCGTGGCACACAGTGCTCAAGGCAATCAGGGCCAGGTTCCTTCCATAAGGAAATGTGGTTTGATGGAATTATAATCACTGGCCCAATTTACTTTGAACTTGTTTAAAGCCTAGTCCTTAACAACAGGTAGATATATTCAGGAATGAAAAGTCCAAGGACCATCAGGTAGGAAGACACTTTCTCTGGCTGAGGAGGTCTGAGCCATGACATCCAGAAGCTGAGGCTCAGTGGCAGAAATGCTGCCAACTGCTTATTGTGTTCATAAAAAAATGAGCCAGGCCTATATGAGGCTTTGGTCTTGATAGTACCATTGCCAGATTTTCCTTCTCTCTGTGCAGGTGCTTCTCAACAGTCCTTAGGCGACTAAGGCCAAGGTCTCAGACGCACTTACTCTCCTTAGTTCATTCAGCTTTGTACCAAAAGACAGGACAATTGGTTTACTTTTCATCTTCACATTGGGAGAAAAGGCAATGGTATATATAGAAGCTGAGCCTGAAACACATTTTCCTTCTGAGGAGACTGCAGCATCTCTGTAGTTCTGAGACTGCCATGTTCCAAAATGCAAAGAACAGACGGCTTTCAACCCCAGCAACAAAACATTTCAGCAGCTTTCTCTATTTCTGCCCCCCACCCCCTTATTGGATCCTGCCTTCAGTGATTCCAGAAGTGATGGCATTGAAAACACTAAGAAATAACCTGGAGAGAAATGGAATGCCTTATAAAGGGCAGAGAAAAGCAGAATCCAGCATTTCTGTAATGAAAATTGAGCACACTAATGTAAGGAGACTCTTAAAGTCTTAATTTTAGTCCTTACCACAGATTGTATATTGATTACACAGAAAAAAAAAGTGATCACTACTTAATGGTGTAGAAAATCCTTCCCTTCTACTTGGTTTCTCAAGAGCTGTAAGGCATTCAGACTCAGGTGTCCTATTGCCTTTTTTCTGGGAGACAGCCCACTGAAAGAACTAGCAAGGTTCAAAAAACAAGAGTGATTCTTTTTTTCCATTGCAACAATCAGTGCTGTTTGAAGAAAACAAAAAGAAAATTTAAAAGGAAATTAATTGCCCCCGGTGCTCCTACCACTTGGTTATACTGTCAAGGCCAGAACTTGGCTGCAAGAGGTAAATGATTTATTCAAACTTGACTTGAAAGGAGAGGTTTTAAGTCATTGAAGCTTTACCTGTTGCCTGCTTGACAAGATTCTGGTACATGCAAACTGAAAATAAAGAGAAGTCTTCAGAGGAAAAATGGACCAAAGAGACTTGGAAGACAGATTTTGTCTCCATTCAGGAGTGTACTTCCAAGATGTACTGCTGATTTCTTCCCATCTGAAATGTTTGATGAGGAATGTTGATATCAATACCCAGAGCAGCCTTTCTAGTTGCTGTATATAAAATGGCATGAAATCAGGGGAAGCAGGGAACAGCTGCTGCAATCACATGATGGACAGCTGCATTTTCAAGTAGTTTGGCACTTTTCACCAAAGAAGGTAGAGAGAAATCTGTTATGGCACGCTCAGTGACTCTAAATTTACACTAATCATTGGGATATTTTAGATGGGGACGTTCATGAATGCACTAATCAGATCACTACAGTCCTGCAGGCTCCCCAGAAGGTGCCAGTCTGTCATCAGTGTGCACGCACCCTGATTCCCACCACTCTCAAGTGATACATTTTTAGTGGTAAGACATGAAACTACTGACTTTATCTATTAGACCAGCTGAAAGATCACTTTTATCCATATCTGCTCTTACAGACAAGGATGAGACTTCCTGAATAAGCTCCACCAGTTTCCCTTAATTTCCTTCAAGGAAGTAATTCACAAAAATGGTAGGGTTTAAAATGATAAATTAAAGGATTTGTCTCATTATGTATTAGGTTGGGACTGGGATGTTGAAGTGTCCTTTTGATAGTATCTATAATACAAAATTTCCATGGCATAAGAAATCCCAACAGGTGGAAAGTTTAAAATTACTTCTTTTTAGACTTCTCAACAGCAAGATCTTGTTGTAACTGTATAAAAGAGAATGCTTTTCTGTGTGGGGAAGGAAGGCAGGGAGAAGGGAGCAAAGAGATTGCGGATTGCTGCCATATCTATTTCCATGTACAGGACACTGGGAAGTATTAAAGATAAAACGGTTTTATTCCAAAGTGCCTGTACATCTCAAAAGTAAAATGCTAATTCCTTCATTTCTGAAAACTTTAACACCAATAGACAGACCCAATACTGTCTATTGCCATGGTGACCACTGCAGTTTTTTTAGAGCTCTGCTGTTGTGGGCAAAATAATACACTATTCAAATGACTAACACTTGAATAGATGAACATAAATTCTCCCTACATATTCTGGAAACTCACATAACCTTAAGGCAGTGCAGCTACAACAACATTATAATAATAATTTCTGGCCTCCAGTAGCTACTTCATTCTACTGGAGTTGCTGGACATTGGGGGCATAAATGTCCACAAACTGGTATATCAATATTTGTGTGAGCATTTTCATGGTCTTTACTAGAGCCTTCCCCTCTGCAATAAGGACTAATCTGTCTGACACTACTGTGAAAGGGAACAACCTGACTCTGTCAACTCTGTGCAGGTTTGTTTCTCTAGTATCCGTGCCAGCCGGAGCTGAGGGCAGTGCTGTGCTTCCCTCACACAGACAAAGTAAAGCAGAAAGCAGGCTGAAGCAAGCCGTTTTTCTGGTCTTCTTCTCCATTTCTAGGCGGTGAAATCACTATAGTGAGCAAGAGGCATGTGTAATGCCACTGCACCCACTTGCTCGTGCTGATCACATGCTTACAAATGCTTGCTTTGAACCAGTAAGGGATCTACTCCTTTCCAATTTTTGTCTCCTGCCTTCCTCTTGCTTTATGTCCTTGAGCTCTAGTTCTGCCAGGTCTTAGCCTAACTTCCACTTGGACCTCTTTCCTTAGGGCAATGCCTCTAGAGCCAGACACGATCTTGTGGAGAGGATAAAGATCCTGAAGGACTAAGGACAAATTTAAATCCCGGAAAGGCTTGGTTGACAGGCCTGCCATTCCTACCAGGAGAGTGAAAAGCTCTGCCTGGGAGTGAAGGGTAAGAGGCTTCACGAGGATAAGCCCTCCATGAAGGGAGTCAGCATTTTACATGACTGAACCCTATAAAGTTTCTTACCCTTGCAAGCCTCAGCATGAGCTGCGATCCATTTTGCTTGGTGTTGTGGTTTAACCCACCAGGTAGTTGAAACAACCACACAGCTATTCACTCACCCTCTGCCCCCACCCCCATCAGGGGAATGGGGGAGAGAACTGGAAAAGAAAAAGGGTGGAACTCATGGGTTGAGATAACAACAGTTTAATAGGACAGTGGAAAAAAGAATAATAATAATAATAATGATAATAACAATGATAAAAGAGTATACAAAACAAATGATGCACAGCACAATTGCTCACTACCTGCTGACCAATGCGCAGTTAGTTCCTGAGCCATGGCCCCTCCCCGGACAACTCTCTCAGTTTATGTACTGAGCATGATGTCGTATGGTATGGAATGTCCCTTTTGCCAGTTTGGGTCAGCTGTCCTGGCTGTGTCCCTTCCCAGCTTCCTGTCCACCCCCGCCTCCTCACTGGCAGGCCAGAGCACGGGAAGCCGCAAAGGCCTTCAGGGGAATGGGGGAGAGAACTGGAAAAGAAAAAGGGTGGAACTCATGGGTTGAGATAACAACAGTTTAATAGGACAGTGGAAAAAAGAATAATAATAATAATAATGATAATAACAATGATAAAAGAGTATACAAAACAAATGATGCACAGCACAATTGCTCACTACCTGCTGACCAATGCGCAGTTAGTTCCTGAGCCATGGCCCCTCCCCGGACAACTCTCTCAGTTTATGTACTGAGCATGATGTCGTATGGTATGGAATGTCCCTTTTGCCAGTTTGGGTCAGCTGTCCTGGCTGTGTCCCTTCCCAGCTTCCTGTCCACCCCCGCCTCCTCACTGGCAGGCCAGAGCACGGGAAGCTGAAAAGTCCTTCACTGCTTAGCAACAACTAAAAACATAATTAAGTAAGTTGTCAATACTATTTTCATCCCAAATCCAAAACACATTGGTATATGAGTTATCAGGAAGAAAACTAACTATCCCAGCTGAAACGAGGACACTTGGCAAGGATGAGTTTAAGCCACTAGTATCTGCCCTTCATTCCTGTGTAAAAGAATTGCATAAAAACACATTGGCCCAAATTTACAACTTGAAAAAACGTGGGGGGAGGAGACTGATTACTGAACCCTGTCATCTAATATGAAGTTAGCTTTCAAATACTGAAAAATACTGTACTGAAGCACAGCCATGGTGTTTGTCACAGACGGATGCATTGCATAGCTTTGGTATGAGTGCACTGAGGACATACAGTCTTGCATTTTCCTGGGCAGCTTTGTCTTGTGTTACTGCTCCCAGAATCTAAAAGCCTCACTGCTGTCAACTCAGCTCCTTCGTTGCTGAAGCTCCTGTAGATATGGTGACAGTACACTGCAGTATAAATATTTCATATCTACTTCTACCACTAATACCTTGCCTAATCAAAATATAGGCAATTTTCTACCTATCACAGCATCACTGGGCAATTCTTAAGCCCAGGTCTCAGAAGAACATTTTAGAAGACATATCCAAAAGGCCATCTCTTTTCTTGTAAACTGTATCTTAATTTTCATCTCTAATTACAGTATTGCTTCATATAATTAGGAAATTCGCACTGCCTTGAGTAAAATCAATGTTAACAAAAGGAAACTACTGTGATTCTCAGCTTCTTTCCTTTGTAATTCTATCATGTGGGCTTAGAGCTACCTACTTTTCCTGCTCTCTGAGCAGGAAACTCATTAACACTGATTGGGAATAGTGTAAGAGACAAGTAATGTCTGTCTTGGTTTTCAGTCCTTTCTCCACAGTGGCTGCTAAAAGCCAGGAAGCCAGTTACCGAGATGTGGATTTCAGAGACCAGTAGATGTCTTAGGTTAAAAGGTAACGAAAGCAGAAAAATTATTGATGAGGTTATTACAGTTCCCTGTATCTAACTACCAAATCCTTGTTTGCATGCTGAAATTGGACCGACTGAACCATCAATGTCTAAACTGACCTAGCTGAATCAGAGCAAAATCCGTGTGTGGATGAATTCTCTAAACCAGTTTGTTACAAAGTTAAGCTAACTCAGGAATTGCCTCAGACTGGTTGAGGCTTGCCAATGTGACACCCATCTACA
>NW_010548320.1:0-11144 GCF_000687285.1 Phaethon lepturus
CAACCTTAGTGATTCTGTGATTCTGTAATGGCATTGTCTTCAGGACTGAGTCTCACCACCCACCTAGGTTTGTTTCTGTAGCAAGGTTGAGTTGGTTAAAGTGTATTTCTACAAATCTCAAAACTAAAACTGTCCTCATTGTTGAGAGGAAAAATCCAGGAGTTGCTGGCTGGTCTGCACAGGTAGAGATCATGGCCTTTTGCTTTGGCAGGGCACAGATGCAAAATCTATTTCATCTTTCTGAAGCAGAGCAATGAGGCCATGGCTGGGCCCATCTTGGGTCACTGCTTCAGCTGCTTGACTTTGTGGCCATTTTGGGCTCCCACAGGCCCCTGCCCGTGAGCCCCCCTCACCTCTGATAGGCTCTTAAAGGTCTCCATATGTCTCTCACTTTTACTGTGCTGTTTGTATTTAGTGACAATAAAAACTTCAAGTGCTGGCCTGATATGGTAGCAATATGTGCTTTTTTGTTTGCTTGAAAGCCTTGTGTAAACTAGTAAATTGGTGAGTGTGGCCCTGAAGCTGCAGCACAGTCTCACTGGTTGTTTTTTAAGATGTTGGATAAAAAGATGTGAAAAGAGGATCAAGAACCAGGCCTTTGCCTGGAAGCTGGGATGTGTTTGCTCACATCTACACCATGTAGGGCTTGCAGATTGGTCTGGAAGAGAGCTTGTTGAAGTAGTTTAAAACAAAACTTGGAAGCAGACTAAAAATCTATTCATGTGGACAACCAGAAGGCCACTCTTCAGGCTCACTGCCTGCCTTTTAACATGCAGCCCTGTGCATGCAAGGTGGATGCTTCCTTAGCCTTGGTTTTCAGCAACTTTTTAGATATGTAACTTTTTAGATATTATTCATTTTTATAGATTATTTCTTGACTTTTCTGAAGATCGGCTTGGTAGTCTGACAGCTGCTAGGTGTCTGGAAAAACTGTTGAGGGGACAGCGTTTTCTTGTCAGTCATTTGGTTTTGGAGGCAGAGAGCTGTGAAGGCACCCAGTGAGTGGGATTCATCAAAAATAAATATTCTTTGCAGGACGCTGCAAGAAACAACCACATCTGTTGTGACATGAATGAGTGGTGGTACAGATGCCTATGTGGAAATATTTTCTGTGGGGTTGTTTATTAGGGGAAGAGTTTTAGGGGGGATTATTTTTTGCTACCATTCTTTCTTACAGCTAGATAATTATGTTTAATCAGATAGGGGTTCATGCTAAACGAGATGTTTTCATTTTTGAGAATTTTGTAGGGATGTATTTCTTAATCACAGCTTTTCCTGAAATGTAATTGTAAAAAGAGCTGAACTCCTTAAAAATATAAATGAGCAAAAAAGCTCAGTTTTCAACACATGGTGAAGCTGTCTAGCAGCTCTAGTATGTTCTGTCAAGCCAAAGCCACATTTTTAGTGTGACTCTGCTATGCATGTTGTCGTAACAGGCACTTGATGAGACTGTTTTCTTTGTTTATAGATGAGGTCTTGTCCGAAAACTTTTTGGACTACAAGAACCGTGGCGTCAATGGCTCTCACCGTGGTCAGATTATCTGGAAGATTGATGCCAGCTCTTACTTTGTGGAGCGTAAGTATTTTTCCAATCCTGCTACAATATAATTCAGTCACTGCAGAAAGATAATCGAACTGCTCAAGTTGTTTTTATGCCCTGTATGTCCTTTAAAAGATTTTGGTAACATTTTTAGCATTTCTTAATGTATTGAGAGGAACTGAAACATTTTATAGAGTAGAAAGCCACAGTTTCTGCAAGCAAATAAATCTTGTGGGTGTTAACTTATTTACGTATTATTTATTTATCTAGTTATGAATAAGTGTTTTAATCTACTTGCTGTTATTTGGACTATATCATTAGTAATGAGCTGCATTAACTTTAATATGGTAATAAGGAAAAGAGGAACTCAGGGGCATAATCAAACTCCAAGATGCACACTGATTTTTAATTGGAAAACTTCATGGTGCATTTGGCTTCCGGTGGATTCAGAGGTAAAAGGGTCAAGTTCTGATCATTATCTAGACTGATAAAAGTACAACAATATGTAATTGTAGCAAGGTACACTGATTACAAATTAATAGTTCCTCATTATATTCACATATTATCCAGGGCACCTGATGCAATGCAGTGTAATTCTTTTCCACTCTTTTAGTAATCAAAACACAGAAACACTGGATTTGCTTCTGCAAAGTACTGTGTGCCTTGTACAGCAAGCTAACATTTCCAGGCTTGGGTGTCCCACATCCCTGATTAAAGTGAACCTGACTATTTGAGTCCTTCCTCTTTTCAGAGTTACTATGTGCTAGTGTGAATGGAATTCATGGTTGTCTTTGGAGAACAGAAACAGGGTACTCGAAAGACTGTACTGAGATCTATAGCAAAACATCTGTGGTGGAAGAGCTACGTGTATCCTCAAGGAGGAGTTAAACATGAAGAAGCCTAGCATGCAACAATTTCAGTTTTCACTTGTACTGAATGCTTCCAATGATCTACCTTTAGCCTGCTGGGCACAGTTCAGAAGTTTTGTAAAAGCATATATAAACTGCATGACAGTTATATCTGTTTCAGACTGTGTGAATTTGAAAGCAATCAAGGGAATCTTTGATATAACCTGAGCTCTAAAGGACTGGGAAGGGACATGAATTATACTTGATTAATGTCTGGCTTTGACCTTAAGTATCTGGTATCAGCAAGGATGTTACATGCAGATACTTTACAGATATTCAATCCTAGAAACAGGTTATGTCTTTGCAGTACGAAGCATTGCTGATGGTCTGTAATTCCTAGTGTTAAGGTAAATTGAGAATGTTGTTCTAAAGAATTGAGGGAGTTGCTGAAATGTCTACAGGACATGCAGGATGCTTATATCCTGTGTCTTGAAAAATACGTTTATGGGAAATGGTTTAATATATAAGAACACTGGTTTTAGTTATGCTGGTTTTGGTGCATAAATACATTACAGGATGTAACCTTTAAAGCAGACTAATTTACAGGTGCTGCTTTGAGCTGTGGTTACTAATCTGTGAGACTGATTAAGCTTTCTTTTAGCTGTAAAAGTGCAGGGAGGAGATATTAAAATCCCAGAACTGGATTTTGAAGAGACCTTACTATCTTGGTTTATTGAGTAAGGGTGGAAAAGGGACTGGGCTGTTGGTAGCTTTCCTGCCTAATCCACAACAGAAAAGGAAGAGGCAATGCAAGAAATGCTTAGGAGACAGCTTCTTCAGGTGAGCCATGTTTCATTAAAGGCTCAACTTCACCATGAATTAATCAGCCTAATTAGTTGCTCCCATTAGCCAAGACATAGTAGCTGTTAATTAATTTCATGTACATTCTTCATTTGCCCTATTGTAAGAAAATGCCAATTAGTATAGCCATTCTCCACTGATGCTTAAAACTAAGTCGTACTACACTGTAGTTGGGCAGCCCATGCTTGATGAGTTGCTGCCTCTTGGTAATTTGTTATGCTGACATCATTAGGTTGTGAATCTCAGCCCTAAGATTATGTACTAGTGCAGTCATCAAGGACAAATCATTATCCTGTCCAGAATTAAAATAGGAAAAAATGAAGTAGGCAGTAGTAAATAACAGCACATGTGGATACTCTTAGAGCCACCTGACTATTGAAGTGGGAAATTAAAGCAGTCAAAAATGTTGACATATGTGAATTTTTTATATCTAAAGGCATATTTGAGGGTTCCTGTTCATTTTTGAGACTTACATGTGAAAGTGCACAGCTTTGTGGTTGGTTAAATGTTATGTTAAAAACTGCAGTGTCTGAAAACCTCATGTATTTTCTATCCAAAGGGTAATATCCATCTTTGTATCCATCTATACAAAGATGGTGTACACTACCTCCCTTCAGACTTCTATTTTCTTGGACAGAGATCATATCTTCCTTCGATGGTGCATAGCACACAATATGGCGGCATTCGCAGGAATCTGAAAGATACTGGTCATCAAAATCCAACTCACCTAAGAAACCTCTTTTCTTTTTCCTGCCAGATCTCTGAGAACCTGGAGGATAGGGCAAGGGTATGGTCAGCGGTAACGTGATGTAAGAATCGCCATGTTGATCTAAAGTTAACTTGACCAGTATCCAGCCTCCAATAAATGGCTGATAGTGTAGGCTTGAGAAGGGTGTAAAGGTAAGGAAGTGTTAGGCTTCTAACTGGAGTATTCTTAGATTCTGTTAATCTGTAGCTCAGGCACTACCTGAAATAAGTAGTCTTTTTATTTAGTGGTTGTCAAGGCATAAAGTAGGTAGCTAAGATATGGTAATTTATTTTCAAGGTATTGGTACTGTTTTCTATGTGTTATGTTATGCTTTCCTTATTTTGCTATTGATTGGAGTCTTGCTGATGATAGCATTAATTGTCTATAAAACAGAGTAGCTCACTTGTGAAGGCAGCCCTTAATTTCTGCTTTTGCTTTTCCTGTAACTATCTGTACCTTGGTATACGTTCACCACATTGAGTCAATATTGGCAATTTATCAACCACACAGTGCTTCAGAAATTATGGTATACACTGCAGTGTTTGGCCCGTTATAGCTGGTAGGAACCACAATAAAGGGGAACTCACAGTATGGCCAAATAAAGAATCAGCTTTACATAGAGAATTTAAAGTTCCCAAGAACTTAAAGCAGCACCCCATGCAGACTGGTTTGGTTCCTGTTCTTGAAATGCGTAAAGGTTTAACATTTCTGGTTGGTGCTATTGTGTGAGGTAAAATAGGCTTGTCGGGGATAATGGGGATCATCCTGCCCAACCTCGGAAGTCAGTTTTTTTCTTTTGCTTACAATTAGACTTTAGGATTCCCCATGGGGTGTTTTTGTACCACATGTAAGGAAATTACCCTTATGCTGTGACCAGCCAGCCACTTGACATAAAGAGCTTAAAAAGACATTTTTGAACTTTTTTTTTATGTTAAAGAGCTATGTGAGGGAACTTGAAAAATCAAAGGTATTAAAGATTGGCTGATTTGCAACAGTGAAATTCCCTTTAATATGAAAAAAGAAGTGTTAGGAATTAGGTCAAGTAAATAGAGAGTTATTACTCATTTTCTATATTTTGATTCTGGAGGCATATATAATGTGTTTGGGAGTATTTCGTCCAAAAGCCTTAATGTTTCACAATTAGTTATCCTTTCTTTGCTGCGTTTTTGAAATTTAACAAGCAAATGAAATATGACACTCTATGTAACCTGTAGTCATTATATAAAAAACCATTATTTAGGTACTTAATACTGACATCTAATCATTGTAGATAATAATTTGCATGTGATGATTTGGGACCAGGAATAGGAGCAAGTAAAGGCAAAAGTGGCTGTAAGTTTTCTTCGTGGTGGCAAATTATCGCAATAGATATCTATTGGACACAATTGTAATGATAATTACTGGCAAAAATCATCAAACTGGAGGACCACACTAGAAAGAAATTGTGCACATGCTGCCCCTATGGGTAGAAGAAACTGGCAATATTGTAAAACATTTGTAGAAGTGCATCAGGAGTGAAGAACACAAAGGAAAGCATGGCAAGAGATTGAAACCGTTTGTTAGTTAACCATGTTAACTGCACTTGTACTTCTATAAAACTGAAATTCTGCAATTTCAGTTGTTTCTGTGTTTAAGCTATACTTTCACAGCATCCTCAGTGGATTGCCCAGTCTGAGTGAGTAAGGGTTACTTTTTCAGGTATATTTAAAATCTTACTAGGTTAAGAAAATTCTTTTTGTATGGTAGGTCAATGACAATGCATAATAGTTTTCTCTTTTTGGAACATGCTTCTATGTTTTGGGGGTATTTGTGCAAAATACATGTTGCTTTTGAATTTGCTGATAGCATCATTTAGGACCATCTAGAGAGCACTATCACTTTTCAGAACAAAGGTAATTTCTTAACACATATCCATACAGCATTTTCAGATACCATGGACGTTTAAAGTTGTGTTTGTTTTGGTGACCTACTTTTTCACCTTGAAAAGGGCTAATATCTTTCCCAGCAAAGCATATGCCTTTCCACTTTGCATATCACAAACTTGTGACATAATGTTGCCAGACAGATACGTAATTGGTGTGAGCCAGAGAGGGAATTGCTTCCCAATTACAGTGTGAATGCTGGCAGAACAGAACTTGTCTCCTATTAATAGCCAGAAAACAAAAAGCCTTAACAGCTGCAGAGGCAATGTTGCACTATGGCTGGTTCTGCATTTCTGCAGAAGTCTAGCAATTTGGGTTTTTACGGCAGCCAGTGATAAACAGTAACCACCCACTGTAACCATGAAATGGTTAGTGTTTGGGGATGTCATGGTTTAGCCCCAGCTGGCAACTAGGCACCACACAGCTGCTCACTCACTCCCCTTCCCACAGTGGGACAGGGGAGAGAATTAGGAAAAAAACCTCGTGGGTTGAGATAAACACGGTTTAATAGGACAGAAAGAAAGAAGGAAACAACAATGATAATACCAACAAAGGAATGTACAAGCACAAGTGATGCCCAATACAGCAATTGCTCACCACCCCGTGATCGACAGCCCGTCCCCAAGCAGCAATTTCCGCCCCCCGGCCAACTCCAGTTTATGTACTGGGCATGACGTCGTATGGTAGGGAATATCTCTTTGGCCAGCCTGGGTCAGCTGTCCCAGCTGTGTCCCCTCCCAGCTCCCCGTGCACCCCCAGCCTGCTCGCTGGCAGGCCAGCACAAGAAGCTGGACTGTCCTTGACTGCTCAGCAACAACCCAAAACATCAGCACAATATCAACAGTTTCTCATCCCAAATCCAAAACACAGTCTCACACTGGCTTCTGTGAAGAAAACCAGCTCGGGACAGGAGAGAGGAGGGAGGAGAGGCTATGTGCCACTAAGGATGTATACTTTATGTTAAGGTTTGGAGGGCACTGCAGTGAAAGAACCAGCCTGTAACGGGTTTTCCAGGAAAGTAAACATGCTTTACTTCACTGCAATTTCTGGCACACTTTTTTGGCTTATACAGCAATACAGAGCGAGTGTGTGCAAGAGACCATTTCACTAAGGGTGTGATACAGCATCATCCTGTAAACTAGCATATCCTTAAAATGATGAGAATTTTTGACACTCTTCAGAATTGCACTGGGAAGGTAGCCAAATACCTGGGACCCCTGTTAATCTACTGGCCTTTCTATGGATTGTTTTACTACCTAGCAACTAAGAAAACCACTTCCAAGTGTAACCAGTCATCTGTGTAGCACTTCTATGTGGAAGCTTATGCAGCAGTTGTTTGTTTAAATTTGTTACTGTTGCTGCATTTTTAAGAGCAAAGATGGATGATAGGCCTTGCAGAGAGCAGAAATTATAGTTAGTTATTCCTATTGACTAGCAGGGGAATAATTGTAAAAAAAGCATGCAACTAAAGTCAGAGGTCTGAGAGATGCTGGTACATCTGCAGGTAGAAGGCATATGTTCTAGGTCATGGTCAATATATGCCATATATGTGTGCATTTATGGGATGTGTACAGAAATACTTCCAACTGGTAATCAGCTCTTTCATCTGGGGCTCTCTAGAAAATATCTTTTGCATTGCTTTAGGAAGACAATATAAAGGCCGCTTTCAAGGTACAAATAATTGAAGGATGTTGTAGCCTCAAATGTTTTGAAATAAATGAGGCATGGTCATATGAACAAAAGTTCTAATGAAGCTGGAGTATTTGCAAAGTTTTCCTTTTTCTGGTCAGACTGGTACCCTTATAATTGTTTAATGCTCTTATTTGAGCCAGACTCACCTTTGGGAAGAGGAGCACAGTCTGAATCTGGATGAATGCATTTCCCAGTTCAGGGCTGTTGCGATTCCTCAAGAACCATTTGCTTTGGATGCTTTGATCAGCCCTTTAATCTTTGTTGCATTTCCTGTTAGTTTTTCTCTTACAAAGTCTTTCTGTGCCAGGATTGTAGGCACCAACCTATCATAAGTGGAAACATAGGTCAATCCACACAAGACATTAGACAGCTATTTCTCAGCCTCCTGCATGGTTGCACTGTGGTAGCTTAACTGAGAGACTTGTCTGCAAATTAGATTTTTAGCTGTCTTTCTCTCCCTTTCCACAACTTCTTTTGACACTTGTACATATTTTGTTTCTACTGTGGAGGTCAGGGCTGTTTGTTCATTCCTTGGAGGGAGGAAGATGCTTGTGTTGCAGCATGCATGCTTGGTGACACCATGCTGGGACAGCCTGGCAGGTCCCCACACTACCTGCTGTCTGCTTTTCATGGTGGTGCTTAAAGAACTTACAAAATCTCTGCTTTCATAAAGCTGAGGTTGAGGTGAGAGCTCTGATAGATTGGTGATAGGAGTTTCATAAAGCTCTCAAGGTGAACTGGAAAGCTTTAAATGAGAAATAATGCCTGATCTTAGGCACACTGAAGTCAGAACAAGTCTTTCTTCACTAAGCTGTAGTTGTCAGTCACAGAGACCACAGCTTACGTGGTCTGTTGTTTCAGCTACTTAACCCTAAACAAGCATAGGCATTGTATTAATGTGTTGGAGACTGCACATCATCTGATTCCCAAGGCAATGGTCAAGAAGTTGTGGTAACATTTAACTGAAGTTTTAGTGCTAATTACACTGAGCCTTGGGGCATCTAGGACCTGGTTTGGACAGACAGTTCTATTCTTGTTTGTTAACTTTAAAATTTTTAGTAGTTGTTTTTTTAATTACAGTAGTATCTGTTGTCTCCTGTGAAGAGCAGATCTTCTTTTCTATGTACTGAGATAATTTCTGTCCTAAAGAGCTGAGGCCAGATTTTTGAAGGTATAAATTCAATGCAAATGTTTGAGAGCTAGGCTTCAAAGTAGAGATAGGGAAGATAAATTAAAAGGTGAAAGGTAGAAACAGGCACTGAGTGACATGACTTGCCAATGCATGGGTACAACTGCAGATAAGATTTCAGTTTCCATATTCCCTGCTTAGTGTCTCATCTGGTAATTTTAGGCCACCTCTAGCCTGTTTGCAGCCTCAACTACTGGGAATTACTGAAGTTGTACTCTGAAAATAAATGTGCCCTACATAATGTGCATGATACATTCCTCTTTTCCTCTTTAAGGAACAGAATTTCTGGAAGTTCTTCTTGTATAGGGCTGTTACGGCTTTATCAAAGTTAAATGAGCATCAGAAAGGAACCAGGATTTTTCCCCTCTTTTTCTGTTCCATTTCTTATTTTTAAGCTAGCTGTGGACATGCTAGATCTGGTTGTTTTCTTTCCCAGACTGTTCTCAGGTCAAGGGACAACAGTAACTTCCCTTGCAGTCCAAAGGCTTGATTCTTGCCTGGCTGATCCTCTACCTAGGAAAGACAAAGATCTGTGGAGCCATCTCACTGGCTGAACCTAGATTGACCCAACTGGTTCCAGTGTTGTTCCCCTGGAACTAGGCTTGTCTCTTACATGGAGGTAGAAGGTCGCTGTTGTGCCAGTGCTGCTGGGTGACCCCATGTTCAGGATACAAACCGTAAGGTCAATCCCTAGCTTTGCTTGGCATCTTGTGTCCTAGAGAGGCAGAAGAGTGCAGCCTGGCCCCCAGCTCAGGTGCAAGCTAGTGTCAAGTAGTACCTGAGGCACCAGGTGTGCCTCCTGTTATGAGATGCAACACCATGTGATTTTGTATCTTGGGAAGAAGATGCTTGAAATAAGGAGGGGAAAAAAAAAATCACAGCCCTTTTCTGTTCTTTTTCCCTTCATTTATCACAATGTTTTCTTCACTCCATTGTAATTTTTTTTCTTGCACACATCTACTCAGTCCCTAGTTTGACTAACTCTAGTAACTTGGGATATTTGGGAGGACACAGAAAATTGACTGTTTTGGGGGACATGGGCCTTCTTTCAGGCTAGTTTGACCTCAAGGTAAGAAGAACGTTGACGAAGAGTTCACTCCTTCCAAGCAGGAGCTCGTTGCTTAACACCCTTTACAAGAAACAGGTAAGGACTGGGGAGCAGCCAGTAGTGCTGCCACTGCCAGGAGGCTGAAAAGAGGTTATGTGGTCCTTACAGCAGTTTCTACTTGAATCTGTCAGGACCTGGGAATGCATGGCTTTCCATGCTGCATCATTAAAATTTGTGGGCAGCTACAATTTCTGAAGCTGCTGCAAGCCAAATTAGTCCCCACTGAATTCAGTAAGAATTGCTTGCATGCAGCCCCTGCATGCCAGTGGGCCCAGCACCTTTCATGTACAACCATGTACAGAGAGCCCAGGTGCAAACTTTGGCCCAAGTGGTTTTATCTTTGTAGAAAAACAGAAGATGTGCAGTGGAAGTAGGAGGAAACAGCTGTGATTGGAAGTGTATCAATCAGCACATGCATCAAAGAGTCATATTTACTCCAAAAGAGTGGTAAGGTACTGAGCCTTATTTCAGTTATTTTCTTAATAAAAAGTACTGTGTTCAGGCTTTTATAAATAAGGATATAAGTTCAATTTGTGGATGCAAAATTATTCAGCAGACAAGGAGGCTGTCTTGTCAGTGTCAGATCTCAGCACCATCAAACTTGAACGTTTCTGATGATGGAGGACCTCAAGGACATGGGTCTCTGAGCAAAGGCCAGGTTGCATAAGGGGCTTGCCTGAGAGAGAAGACTCAGCAGGCTTTTCATTGACCAAGCCAGTCACTACCCTAGTTTGAAGGTCCTAAAGAATAGATCAGTGTCCATAAGTTACCATTTCTAATTTTGGAGAATTTTATGGATTTTTTTTGTGATCTTGCTAAACCATACTGTGAAAGTAATTAATCAAAACAGAACTTAGAGTGTATGTACTGAAGATAACATTTTTCTTAATTTATGGAGGCAGTGAGTTTGCTTCACATCTAAAAGAAAGGCTCTTTTTTTTTTTAATACCTCCCTTAAATGTCCAGTGTGGCATGGGAAAATCTCAGTATAAAGAGGGATAAATCACTTCACATAATACAGAAATTTGGTTTGTAATTCTGCTATGTCAGTGTCTGGTTTCGGCCAGCCACTCAGTCTGTCATGCCTTGTAGTGGTTATGGCAACATTTACCCAACTCATACAATGGCATTTGGACAATTTTATTAGATAGAAAAACTTACTTGACTTTCCATGAGGAAGGCAGAATTATATTTGTGGTGTAGTGCTGTAGTAACTCATCCTGCTTCTGGAAAGAG
>NW_010548320.1:11175-33170 GCF_000687285.1 Phaethon lepturus
GATACAGGAAGCCTTTTGATGATTGGCTTTTCTTACTAACTAGCTAGTAAATCTAGCCCCGTTGTCAGCTTACTCCTGGTCCAAGGTTTCCTGCTATAGGACTGCCAGATGTCAAGAACACCATTTATATCCAGAATAGACTTACTCAAGGAGCAGGAGGTCAGCAGGGATGAATTACTGTCTCCCTACAGGGTTCCAACACTTTTGCCTGGCAGAACCATCTTTCTGCAAGGTCTTTGATATTGGTAATAGGATCTTGAGAGCATCAGACAAAGTGTTTTATGCTTCCAAGCTATTCTCCAAGCCTTTCAATACTTCAGATGTTCCCTTTACCCCATTAGTAGCAGCTATAATTTCCTCCTATATCTTAGTGCTAATAGCTTTTTATAAAAAAACAAACCAACCTTGAAATAGTTTTGCTGTAATAGTTTATTAATTAAATTTCCTTAATGATGCTTCTTTCTGTCCTTCCCCTTTCATTAAATTATCTATGCTAATTTTGTTATGTGTTCTCTTTAAATGTTGTTATTACCTGTGGATTTTTTCCAAGTCTCCTTTATCAAAAGCAGCTGCTACAGTGAGACCTCAGAGTAGACAGCAGTGTTTATTCGAGACCCTTCCTTTTCCTTGGCAGCAGAGCCTGTGTGCCTGGGAGGTACTCGTTCACTTCTGAAGTGGTAGGAAGCAGAGATGTGGGGAGGGGATGTGTTTACTTACCTGGGGTGAGCTGTCACAGCTCACTTGTAGACTTATTCCTGAGAGCAAGAGCTACAGGTCCAATTGCTTCTCACTCTGGGGCTGTTTTAAGGCAACTTTCCATGATTAGACTGTGTATACTAATAACTTTGCTTCCTCTTAGTGGCCTTGTCACACTGTAAGAAAGATATGAACACAATCGTTCAATAATCTTGGGTTGGCTGGTCCAACTGCTGGCTCAAGGCAGGTCCTGTTAGAGCAGGTTGCTCTGGACCCTGTCTAGTCAAGTTCTGACTACTTTCAAGGATGGAGTTTCCTTCTGGGCAACCTGTTCCAGTGTTTAATTACCCTCACTGTGATTTTTGTTTTCTTATACCCAATCAGAAAATAATAATAATAATGATATAACCTAGATGTAAATCTGTCTCAGGCCTCAAATGAAAAAGTCTTATTTCATTTTCAAAGATGATCTTTCTCTATGCCTCTTTCTTATTTTTTCCTGACCCATTTCTTTTGCATGGCTGGCATACCTTACAAGTTCCAACCATAATGATTCTATGATTCTAAGTTCAGTAATTATTTCCATTCATTGGAAGATCCAAAAAGGAAACATTAAAAATAACTTTTTTAAAAAATTGGGGGAAAAGTAATCATAAATAAAATGCACAAAGATATCAGGAATGGATTTTTTTAAAGAAAATTATTTACACCATAAGAAACAAAATCAATTTTGGTTATGAAGTGCATTGCTGCTATGTTGTAAGCATGTGTATCAGCATTTAAGCTGTGTGGTTGTTGTAACTTGCTAGACAGATGCTTCTGAATGGCAGAAGTACAAAACCAGCAAAGTAGAGAGTGCAAACACAGCGGGGAAAAAGCACTCAGAATAAATGTGTAACAGTTTTGCAGCAGAGGAACACCAGGGAGCTTTCCCAGGCAGCTCGTGGGTAAGGACTCTTGGCCTCCGAGGTGCCTCTGAGCTCAGCAGGCAGGTCCTGGGAAGGGAGGCAGCTTTTGGTGTAGCCTGCATCTTGTAGACAGTTCTCTCTTCTGCCTCTGGCTTCAAAAATGAACCTAGGCACAGAAAAGTTTTTTAATACTGCTATTGTCTAGCACAGGCATTACAGGTATGTGACTGCAGTTCTGCTTCTCCTTTTCTACTCCATTAAAAAAAGCCTACAGCTGGAAGACCTCAAGATCCATCATGGGCTTGTAGAGATTTCAGTCTGTTTGTCTTTCTGCTAACTTGCTGTTTATCCAAGCTGCTGAACAGCACTTCCTGAGGGTAGTTGCAAAGGGTTGCTTTATAACCTGGCAGCTCTGAGTTACTCCAGAGATACCTGGGAACTCACACAAACTGATGTGTGAGTAACCTCTCCAGATTGTCAGGCAACACTTGAACAGCAGATGTAACACACCAAAAAGCAATATACCTACAATGTATTAGATTAGTCTGCTTAACTGCTAGACAAGATTTAAGGATGAAAGAGTACATTTCTTTAAAACAGAATACATGTGCATTATTAAGATTTTGCTTTACAACTTAGTTTCTCAAGTATAGTAGCTAATGTTTATTTCTGATTTCTGAACCTCTACAGTCTATGTTAGCCTAGAGACCTCAGAGGGGTGCGTTTTTCCTGTTCCTGTTGGTAAAGATGTTTGAGGTTGAGTGAACCAGCCCTGCTCACTTACAAAATACTGATTACTTTTTTTAGTTTATCACTGTGGCATCTTGTGGTCCTAGGGATACACGGCACTATTTTCTTCCTTCTGCTTGCCTAGGATTTTTTGATTTACATACAAACAAATTCTGTAACTAGCATGCTTCTGGATTCAGGCTTTCAAATATTTTTCTGTTTACAGAAAAGTGTGTTGTTTTTTTCCTTTCCCTTTGAACTGCATGAAGTCTATGCATGGCATGTCACAAAAATGAGAAAGAAATTTTGATACCAGTATACTTTGACTTTATCCTTTCTTTTCTACTTTTCACTGACTCTTCCTTAGATTTCAGAGAACCCATCATGTACCTAAAAGAAAAGGCATATAGTGACATTCTGGGTTGTAGGGGCTCAGTTCAGAGATGGCCATGGCAGTCATCTGTGGTGTTTAAGACAATGCTACCTTGGTTAGTTGTCTGTGTTGGCTCTCTCTCTGCCAGAAGTCATCTCTCACTACCACACCATTTTTGGAGTGGCTGGTTACTGGCCTTGTACTCAGTTGTAATTACTGGATTGCTTGTCCAATCCTGGTAGTTTAAATCATCTGCAGGTGCTATTCTTAAAGGCCTCAGCATCTTACTAGACTAGCTGACATAAGCAAACATTTGGGGTTGAATCAGCTCATGTTATCTAGAGACTTCAGATGTGTGGTGTTCAGTTGGGGGACCTTGACAGAAAGCCTCTGACTTGTGTTTTTTGTTTATCATGTTATGGTGCAGAGGGAATTTTCATTTGGGTTCATGCTGCTTTTCCACTCTAATTTCTCTCTGACTTTTGAGGGACACAGAATGAAACTTAGCCAGGAGAAATTTCAGCTGTAGCTATGTTGATTTCCCTGACTGAAGGGTAGGTGATCGAGCAGATCAACCAAGTTTCCCATGATTTCTACCTTACAAAGGCAGAGGCTTCATAGGGAGAGTCAATTCCAACTAAGTGTTTAGTTTAAAACCTTATCCAGGAAACTCATGTCAGCTTTCAACCTTGTTGTGAAAGATGGTCCTTTTTCAAAAAGATTGACAACAGTCTCGGTACTGTTGTAAAGTCCCCCTTGTACTCAGTCAGTAGTAGAGCAGAGCTCTTACAGCTGTAGTGGCCTACGCTGTGCATATTCTACTACACCATCAGTGGTGATTGTGTCTGCGGAAGGCATGGAGATTTGGCCAGTGCTGATTCGTGTGAAGTGTTTTTCAAGAGCTGTGAGCAGTTGTCCAGAGGGGGCTTCCAATTGTTCTCTATAACATCTCCTTCAAAAGATCCCATCTCTAGTTGTTTCACACTTAGCAATGCTCAAAACAGGGAGACATGTGACAGTGCACAAGTGTGATAATCTACATCAATGTCTTTCTGTGGGGTTTGAGCTAATTTGTGTTATTTTGCAACTGGAACAGGCTTAAGGCGGCCGTAAATTAAATGCAAGAAGGCACTTGCTCTTGCAGAGCAGCTCTGTGGACAGTAAGTTCTAAACATCTCCATAACATGGAGATAGAAATCCTGTCCCTGCTGCAGTTGAGAGAACTAGCTGCTAATTTATACAGGACAAGGATTTCGCCCAAGAGTCAGAATTTCTTGTTTTAATATTATTAACTCTCTTCCTAGTATATATTCATAGAAAAGCATGAAATTTTTATATAATTCCCTTTTTCTCTTTGCACTTTTATTTAGTTAATTTTTCTTGTAAATTGCTTCTGGAATGAAATTTTCTATGGTGGTTTAAGGCTGGTGCATGGGTGTTTTGTGACTGAGCTGTGAAACCATGAAAACTGGGTTAATAATGAACCCCCCGACACAGACTTAACAGTAGCACTGCTAGCAGGCACCTCTGTAATTACTGCTTCTCTATGAAGTGTGCTGAGCTTCTACGACGGATTAAAAATCTTATATTGTGCTTTCTTCTGTTAGAAAATAACTCAGTGGAAACCTTTTAAATATATATAATACGTGCAAAGTTAAAGTTTCTGCCTCTGAACTAGCCCATTTAGGTTTTGTGCAGTTTGGAAAGTAGAATCTGGTTTTGCTTTAGCTTATAGATTTCTTTTTCTAAATTTCATAAATTTGTTGCACTTGAGATGCAGTGAAATGCTAAGTAATACTTCTGTGACAAGCATAAATGATTTAGCTTGACCTATACATGTGATATGCTGTGGAATATAAATCTAGTTGGTAGTGCATTTAGCAGATTTTTTTCTTTACGTGGCTGTTTTCAGACAGAAAGATTGCAGGAATTTTAGAAATATTTTGGAGAAGGGCAGCAGGACTGAGTGACATGTGGATGTCAAGAACAGATTATAGCTGAGGAGACTATTTCTTTTGGAAGGAGAATGAGAAGACGTAGGTGTGGTCTCTGCCCACTGAAATCAGTGGAAGTTTTTCTGTTTGCTTTAATGAGATGAATCAGACTTTTGACAGCTAGTATGGAAGAGGCATATTGTTCAGATGTTTGAAAATATTTAAAAGGATAAATTAGACACAAAATTTGTAAGCAGTTTTTGTTGTGCTGTGGACTAAATGTTACTCCCTCAAAATGCTTTAATTTTAGAAGCCACAGCTTGTCAAGGCTGACACAAAGATTCCTGCACACTGGCAGCTGACTCAAAGCATCAGCCGGACCTCTCTAAGGTTGTGACAGTGACTTTATGGTAAGTGTATTCTCCCAGGCCAGCAGGAGGTGGAAAAAATGAACCACCAAAATGATAAAACAATACTGGAAATACACTTGCCTCTCCTGGAGTCTCAGTGTGGCATTCAGTAGTTTGATGTCCGTTACAGCGTTATACAGGTGGACAATGTACATGCACATATGTTTTTTTTGACAGACCAATTTGACATGTTAAAAATGCACATCGTGTGCTGGCCTTTTGCAAGAAGGTAAATTAGTGTAGCCTGTTTGAGACTTCAAATCTGGAATGTAAGTGTGCTAGTAAAGGATCTCTAGTTGAAAAAAACAGGAGGTTGGATATTTTGTGTGTGTGAATGAGGATGGATCCGTTAGTTTATGTGATGTGATGTCAGTTCACAGCAGGTTAGAGTTCAAGTACTTGGTTTTCAGAACAGAAATTCCCAGAGATAGCAGAGGGGGGGAAAAACCACCTACAAACCAATCTATTGCAAACCCATCCTGGAATCATTATTTTTCCTCTCAGAATTGAAAAACTCAAACCAGTAGGACAGCTTGTTCTTCTCCTGTAGCTTCAAAGCTTTGTTCGTGGCTGTGTTCGATGCCCTTTCTTTTTCAGCTCTCAACACTACCAAAAAAGTCATGTTTACTGGTGATGGTTAATAAGATACTTGCAAAAAACCCCAAACCTCATGTTTACTGTATTTTTAATAGACCTTCTTTTTGATCTGGTGAGTGAACTAAAACATGTTACCTGCAGATACTTTTTTATGATCCTCTTGGCACTGTGAGTTGTATTTAAAAAAAAAAAAAGTATAAGCAACAGAATTGTGAAGATCTGATGGGATGGCCTGGATCTATGTTTGAGCACCTCGACAAAGGAGATTGTTTTCAAGAGGCTAGCAGAGGACAATTCCCCCGAGGTTGATGAAACCCCATGAGAACATGTAAAGGAGCTGTTCGGTTAATGCATCTGTAGCACATCATGTAGAAACAGCAGGGTTTGTATAACAGTGTGGCTGATATTGTTATTGTTGCATTAGTTGTGAATGACGCTTTGCATACCAAAGAAGCTGCTTTTCCATAGTAGATAGTCTTTTTCCTTCCATGTGTTGGCTATAGTCACCTACAGCTAGCTGGTGACACCAGTAACTTTGTCTCACTTCCCCTTCCTTCCTTCCTCCTTGATTGCTGGACAAGGTGCCAAATACAGTGCTTGACAGAATGCCGTGCTCTCGTGGTGGGATTTATAATACTGGGAGTAACAGGGTTACAGACCAGGAATTTTTCAAAGTACAAACCTGTCTGTGATTTAAGGGAAAATAGGTGTAGGGGACATCTGACCAAAGAAATTTGGAATGTGCTTTTCAATTTTAGTGTGACCTGATTGCAGCTTAAGTAATAAGTAGAGATAAACCCTGTGATGACCCACTCAGTCCAGTCTTTTCAGGTCAGTAGAGAATCGTGCGTGTAGTACCTTACCTCTACAGAGGCAGATTGACCAGCTGTACCATATACCTGCTGGGAATGTAACTGTTACTGAGCTGCTGTGCTCCCAGATGCTGATACACTTTGTTAGGGCCCCTACTGAATGTTGTCATGAGCATTGCTTTGCAGAAGAGAATGCTTTTCTCCTGTGACTGAAAAACAGCCCTGTTACAGAAACTGGCTTATGGAAGTGCTGGCAAACACTCATATTCCTCTCTCATTTGGGTTGAGTTGCTGGAAGTGTAATTTTCTTTATCTTACAGAGGAGGAAATTGTCAGAAAAGAAACTACTACAGTAAGCCAGTGGCAGAGGTTCCAACAGAACCCAGGTTTCCTGGCGTCAGTGTTTTTCATCTGAATGCTCAGTGTGTTTCTGCCAGAGATGGCAAAGCGGTGGCCCAGGTTCTGCAGGACACTTGAAGCCTTCAGCTTTGCCCCAGGCACAGGAAGCTGACATCTGTGTCTCGGACTGCAAGGAAGAGAGCGTTTTCCTTTTTCGATGTTGCTGCATATAGGGTAGTTAGTAAAAAGTTGAGAATCTCTTGCTTGGGGCTGTAGGAGGTATGAATGTGAGTGCCAAGGTTAGGATTGTGTCATATTTTTATACATATAACTTGCAAATAAGGGGAAAACTATATATAATATATGCTTGAGTATAAATCAACAATAGTACATGTTACAAACGTGCAGGTGATTCAAAGGGAATTTACTTCAAAATCATCTTTTCTGCACTACTATGTCCTTTTTCCAGATGCCCTTCACCTCTGCTTTTGATTTTTGTCTAGGTTTTCTGCCAGCTTCTGAAAAAGTGTTTTAAAAATAGTCTAGATTATCTGCAGTCTGGACTGTATAGTCATCCCACTGTGTGTTGTCACATAATAGATGTTAGAGCTTGCTGAGGCTATTGATGATTTGCATTAGGGTTTCCTTTTCACAATGCAGCAGATCCCATGGGAGTTAAGCATGCTGTGGTGGAAGACCTTAGCCTTTACTGTAAAAAAATTAAAATAATGTTTTCTGTGTGTCACTTGTGTGTGTGACAGCAGCAATTTCAGCTTGGATGGGCTTGAGCAAGCCGGGAGTTACTGCTGTTGTGGACGGCAGCTCTGAAGAGTTGCAAATGTCAGCCCCAGCCAATGAAGTGAACATCTGCGGCTTGCACCACGGGTCCCAGCAGTGAAGTGCAAAGCCAGAGAGAATGTGCCAGCCCACCTGGCAGACACCTTGAGGTGACGGACATACTGGCATCTGTATGCAGTTTTAGAACCAATAGGAATTTACAATGATTGGAAGACCATTTTTTTACAATCTCCCAATGTACATCTTGATATATTTTGCTAGAGAGTAAACCTTCCTCACTGCCGTGTCTTGTCTAGGCTGCCTATGATTCTTCGTCCCCTGACTTGTTTTAAATGTAGTATTTCTGTTCCTTGTTATTCCAGTATATGTTACATGATAGTAATTTTTAACCTGCACAAATGGAGATTGATAGTAATTTTTTCCACACATTTCCATATTTTTATTGCACTTGGAAACAAATACACTTATCCAATGCTGTCATTAGATTCACCAGCCTTTTTACAATCAGGATGTTTTATCTTGCCTTTCAACTTTATATAACTCATTTGTAGCCCCTTTTGCTGGTATCAAGTAAGATACTTTCGAAATTGCTGGGTTTTAAAAAGGCACATGTTTCATTTTGTGATTACAGCAATTTTATTCTCTAATTATTAGATCAAAAATAAATGAACAGAAGTTGGTATTTTAGAAAAGAAAAAAAAGTTGTCACAATAGGAGATTGCAGAGGGAGCTCTAACGTGAGAAATAATAACAGGTATAATACCTCTTTCTTAGCAGCTTTTTGATCTTTTCTGTCTTGATAGCTTATGCTTTGTCTTATAAATTCCTAGGAAAATTAACAGTAGGCACTGTTGCAGTGGCACCTGATCAAAATGCCCTTGTGAACAGGAGTTTTCTTGAATGGATGTGCAGCCACATATGGGCCATCTCAAGCCAAAGTATAAATCCTTCACCATAGAGTAACTCAACCAAATGCAGCAAAAGTAATTTACTTTCTACTTCTACAGTTGAAATTGTAAAGTGCATCATGGAAGTCTCATAGCATGCTTCCTATAGAAGATGGCCTTGTGGGCAAGCTTCAGAAGAGCAGCAGTGTTTCATGGGTCTGTCCTCATCTTTGTAAAAGAGAGCAGAGAGGCCCAGTGCTGTGTTCCAACATCCCATATGGTTATGAATACAACTGTAGTCAAAAGCTGGAGTCCAGTTCGTGGTTCCTGCTAAAAATAGAATTTTTCTAACGAGTAGGTTTTTCCTTCTAACTGATCTTTAGAAAGCATCATACAGAGTTGTAGATCTAAAACTGAGGAACTCCAGCCTTTATTCTCATTCTGATGTAAGTCTCTTTCAGTTGAGCCCTCCAGAGCCTCCCTTGTGAGACATGGACACCTCCTTTTTCTCCTTGAGATCTTGGATGCAATTTGACATCATCTCTGTAGACTGAATTGCCTGTGAATTGCTTTTCTGAAAAGGAATTTCACATCCTGAGTGTTGTAGAGTGAAGCTTATGGCTTCTACATAGCTTGCCCCTGGGCACAGTCCATATACTGTCAGCAGCAAGACAGACATTGGCGTTGTTAATGGCATGCAAAGATATGAAAACATACCTAGAGCATGATCCCAATTCCTAGAAAAGGAATTGGTTGTGCTGCCTTCCCTTTAGTCAGAGACCTGAGCAGCTCTGAGGATGGAGCAGTCCATGACACATGTGAAAGGAGGCGCAGAGGCACTGATGTGTCAGTCTTTCTCCCTGGAGCCAACTACAGTTCCTCCTCCATACTTTTTTTTTGTGGAGGTGGTAGTGGCAAATATGTGCAGCATCATGTAAAGTGGTGGTGATTTTGAAACTTCTAGCATGTGGGCCACAGACTGTGATTGGTATTAGAATAGAAACTGTGATGATGAGGCTTACTGGTGTGTGTGTGTGAATCTGGAATGCCAAGGGTTTTCCTCTTCATGATGCATCTTATGATGGCTATCAGCATCTAAGCTCCTCTGATCTGCAGAGATTGCATTGTTGCGGAGAAAGAAGAGACCTACAAAAAGGGCTGTGTGTTCCTGTGTATCCCCAGCTAACCTGGGCTTTGAGTTTATTTTTCTTTTACTAGTCCTCACTGAAAAAAGTAAATGTACTCCCATCCCTGTTGAGCTTAGCAGCGGTACACAGATGAAGAACTCTGGTGGCATTGTTTTAAAAGAATAAGGCTAAGGTTTTATCCATTATACCCACATAAAGCTCTGTGTTTGCGAAGGCATCCTGCTAATGGGGTTTTGCCAGCCAGCGGCGTGGCTCTCTAGTCTCTGCGAGAACCAAAGGACACGAGCATGCTTTCTCTACCTGTGGTTTCTCAGCAAATGGAAGGAAGATAGACCCTGCTGTTGTAAAGCAAAGCATTTGTAAGACTTGAAAGGAGAGGAGAGGGGGGAAAAAACCCATACCTTGGTAGCATGGCTGGCATGCAGCTTTTATTCAAAGTGGGCAAACCCAATTAATTATAAATGCTTTGGAGGTGTAAACAAGAGAGTGGCTCTGTTGTGAAGACGCAAGTCTATTTTCCTCTGTTTAATGCTTACAAGAGCTACGCAGGTAAGTCTTTGCTGTACTAAGACTAGACCTCGAAGAATGCTGTTTTTCAGAACAACTGAACTTTGGGGAATTTTGGTAATTTTGGTCATTGGGTAATTGTAGTGCACGGCTGTTCATCTCACACTTATATTTAATAGTGTAATAAGTATTTAGTGGTAGAATTCCATATTGTTTGCTGCTGTTCACTTCCTTTCTGCAAAGAAGGAAAAAAGTAATGCGGAAAGGAATAAAATGTTTGCAAGATTGTAATGTGAATGCAGGAGCCGGTTTACCAAAGATCTCAGTTATTGTGCAGTGGCTCTCCTTTTCCATCAGCAGTTACAGCACCAAAACAGAGGTGCAACTGTCCTTTTTTTTCTCCTCATGCAGTGTCGACCTGTTAAGTGCCTTGCAAACAAGACCAAATAATCCTGAGGTGAATGAAGAGGTGCATGCCTTTCCTTGGGGTGCTCCCTTGTATGTTTTCCTTGCCTTTAATGCCACTGCTTGGAGTACTGTGGAGTACTGACCTTCATTTTGTTCTTCCAGATTTTAAAAACAATTCTCTTCCAAAATTGTCTGCAAATAGTTCTGCTCTGTGGTAGAGCCAGGAAAGCCAAGAGTTTGAATTGACATACTTGCCATTGCATTCTTGGTATGTGTAACCTATTACCAGTTGCCTAAAAGAGTACCACAAGTTCTCTTCTTGCTATTCTCTGTGCTTGGGCCCAGTAACAGCTTCTGAGATAGTGACAATGATTGTGAGCTCTTACTTACATCTAGAGTAGTGTTTTTGGTGTCGTCTTTTACTTGTATTAGGGTGTTCATGCTATGACAGCGATGAACAGCCTTTGTTATGATAATATGATGTGTAATTCTCTTAATCACTCAAAATTAGGCTTTGAATTTGATTAGAAATAGCAGCAACAAACAATGTGCTTAGTGTAGTGGGTAACTGAAACAATTTGAGTACTAGGAAGCTGCATCTACAAGCATTTTGAATTTTCATTCAACGATCTTCTCAAATTGACCATTTCTTTCTTTGTTGTCATGGAAATACTAGGCTAAAAATATCTTCAGTTATGCAGTAGAGTCAAGGGCTGTGTGCGTACTGGTTCTGAAGTGTCATAAATCTGTTAAAAAAGAAAAGCAGCCCTTATTATGGTGTTGTGAGTAATAGTGCTAAGCTCTTGGCTTCTCTTTTAGCTCCAAGTGCAAAGGATTTTTTTCTTGGTAATATTCATGTATTGTTGCCCAAGGACTTAGTTGCCAGAGACTCTTTGTATACTGTGTGGCATATGCTTGGCTGACTGTAATAGCTCCCAATCAGAGTGAACGCTGTGAGTTTTAATATTGCATGGTCTGGCTGCTAAACACAAGGGAACTGTTGTTGTAAAGCATTCTTGTAGTGATGGCACTTGAAAATGTGAATAGATAGGGCTTCTGGCTGGGAGAATCTGCAGAGTAAGGAGGGAAAGGATGTAATGTGTAAGAGGAGCTGGGGGAATGGTGAGGAGTGTGGTGGTTTGGTTTTGGCAACTGACATCTTCTGAGGTGACTTGGGGAGGGGAAAAATAAAAGACTGACTCAAGGAAATGTTCTGTTTCTGACATGAAGTTCAGTTATGCTTATTAGATGTGCAATTAAAGATCAGCTTGAGAAGTGCTGTAGCAGGGGTCTTGAATTAAACTGCCTAAAATGTAAATGAAAACATGAATCCTCCCTAATTTCAGTACTTGGCTGGGTTTGGAGTTGCAAGGTGTCCCTTTTCATGCTGTCCTCTCCCTTCACAAAGCAGGCATCAGGTAAAGTTATGGCTTACACATTGCTAAATACTAGTGATCATAAGGCTGATGTAATTTTCTGCTTCTATAAATGCAAAGCAATGCCTGGTCCTCCTATGTTTTGAGATCAAGGGGAATAAAAACATGTTGTGATGTAGAGGGCTGTGTTTGAGGCACTTGGCTTCTGAAGTTCATGTGTTGTCTCTTGCTCAAGGCTGTGCCTGAAGGCATAATCCAGTCATATGTATTTAATTAAGACTTTAAACTACTGTTGCCCTGATAAAAGCAAGGCACTGATGGTTCACAGGCATTTGCTCTAGGAGACAATTAACTTTAGGCAGACATAATACCTGGAAGCCTAAAGGACATATTGTGATGGGGCAGTCGAGAAGAGCCTGCTTCATCTGGGCAACCCAGTGGCTGTCCATCGCAGTAAACAGAGGAGGGTCCCCAGCCTTGCCCCCCCCCTCTTCTTTTGTGGAGCTGTGAGTTATTCTGTAGTTTTGAGTTTATACCTTTCTCTTACCTTTCTGGTGATTCTGTTGTCTCCAAGTCACCTTCACAGCGCCTTTGCTGACAGTCAGAACAAAGCTCAGGGATGTCAGTGTTTCTGTATGTTTATTTTCTACCTGTTCATGTTGTGGTTTAATGTATATTGGTGTAACTGAGAACACAGGCGCTACATGTCCAGTTCAAATTCTTTTCCTGAATATTGTCAGTGACTCTAATGTAGCTAGAAACAGATGGCTTTCTGCACGTAAGGGGCAAGGCTCATTTCCAATGTACTGGAAGCACAGAGATTTTTTTTCTACTATTCAATTTTGATAAGGAACTGTAAAGTCCATTTGTTACCAAGATGATGAGCAGTTTTAAAACAGAAGTCTTATTTAAAAAGTTTGTCTGATGTAACTGTTGCATTTTAGAATTTATTTTAGATCATCTCCCTCATAAATAGATGAACCATGTGTTTGATTTTGCCTGCAATGTTGTTTTTCATGCAATGTACGTGAGTGCTTAGGATCAGAGAGCAAATTTTAGGCATGGTTTCCAGTTATTATGGACTCAACGATCACACAGTTAAAAATGCTTTGATGATTGCAAGTTTTTCTCAAATAAATTGCTCACTTGCTAATGCTTATGGTGGAAAACTCATCGTTAAGCTGATTTACATAAAAACATTATATGCCTGTAGGCTCCAGAACTTCATTAAAGTCACAATCTTAGTGTAGCCCATATAATTTGTTGTTTGCAATGACTAAAATGTATCTCAAACAGCTTTTCCATCTCCTGATGAAAGACAGGTAAGTTGTTACAACCCCCCTCCCCCAACTCTCATTCACTCAGCTTGGTGCCTATCAGTCCTTTCTTTACAACAGTCCATAAAGGCAGAGCAGACAGCACTAGATAAATAGTGCTAATAGTCACTAATAGATAAAATTCTTGCCTGTTCTGGGCTGGATCCCACTGTCTTTTATGAATATGGAATAAATAATTCTGTTGGTTTCAATGGGATGAGATATGACTCAGTGCCAGGAATGGTAAAGCTGAGTCCTTTCCTTTTTTCTCCACTCCTCCCACCCCTCATGCCACACTGCTGAAGATAACTTTAAGAGGAAATTATTATTTTCAAGGATGTGAGCTGTTTGAGCAAAGGAAATTTCAATTCCTTTACATTATACAACAAAAGTTAAGTGGGTAATAATTGGAGAATATGCCCCAGTGCAAACTGCAGGGGTTATACAATAAAAGTTAAGTGGGTAATAGTTGGAGAATATGCCCCAGTGCAAACTGCAGGGTTCTGTTCCTAGTTACAAAAGTGCTATAGCACCTTTTATTAAAGACATTTAGCACCTTTAGCTACTGGCTGGGCAGTGGCATCCTTCCACTGACCTTTCCTGTGGTGGGTATCTGCAGAAGCTTTGCCTTGGTCTACTCTGCCTTGACTCTAGTTGTCAATCTAAATGCCAGACCTACTGGATACTTTGATGTTACAGACCCTTGTCCCATGTAGGGGTTCATGATTCACATGACGAACTGGACTTTCGGGATGGATGGCTGTAGATATTAATGTGTCCCAAGTCCTGCCCATCTGGACAGAATTTGAGCCAGTAGACTGACCATAAATCCCATTGCCATCTTCTTGTGGCTGCCTAATTGGGAGCTTGAATACAAATGCCCCAGTACATGCTTTGCATTCCCGCTGTGAAGGCAGCTGGCAGTGCTCATCTCTCCTAGCAAGACAGTGTTCTGCTACCGGCTCTCCCAAAATCTCTTTCTATCCAAGCCTATGACCACCACAAGTTACAGGTGGTTGGTTGTTTTTCTCTTCATCTTACCTGTTTTTGTCCTGCCTTCTCTTTCCCCACCCTATGCTCCTGATCCCCACAACTGCCTTCATCTCTTCCTTCAATGGGGCAAATTGGAAGTAGATTCATACTATCCTCTTCCATGCTACTTGGCACAGCAGGGAGATACCCAGAGCTGCAGTCCTGCTCCCAGGAGCGGCATCCAGATGTGGCACAGCTAGGAAGAGCTTAGATCTGTAATGCTGAAAAAGTCTGTCTTAGCACAGCCTGGAACATGCTCAGCACAGACAGGATTTCCTGGGCATTTAGGTGCTAAAATCAAAGGTGTCTCAAATGAGCATATCAAACTGAATTTTTTGTAGAACCTTATAAGTTAGCTGAATTTTAATGAACTTTTACAGGAACAGCAAAAGATACATGCTTAGTACAGTGACTTCTGCTCCATATTAACATGGGGGGTAAAAAGAAAGGTCTTCAGAAATTTTTAATGGGTAGAAAACCATGGTTTTCCTTTAACCTTACAGCTACGAATTTCTGGATGAAATTATCTTGCTGTGCATGTCTGTAGATCTGAGGCTGGCATCCAGCATGCAAAATTTTACTCAAAATGTATGTATCTTTGAAAATGTATTAATAACTGAAAACAAGGTTTATAATGAAAAATGTTGAGCCACTTTGGTAATTGACAATGCCAAATGTCCTTCCTGTATGGAGAAATATAAATGAGTGCTGGAAATGAATGTAGAAGCACACATCCTGTCTAGCTGCTATCATTCTTTGTTAATGACTTTCCAGAGATTTTAGGAGGGTAGCACATAAGCAACAGCCTATTGAAGTTAGATCTGTATATTCTTCCTGAGTAGCAGTTTACAGAACCACCTTGTATCTCTACTGTAGTAGAAACTCCTGGATACTTTTATTTTCATAAGGCAAAATGTGGGTTTTTTCTGTCTTATGCTCAGGATTCTACACCTGAAAAACTTCTAAATAATGATAATTAATCATAACAGAGTCATGAGTAAGCAGATGCATGTCACTTCATATGAACAACATAGTAATGGAGGTAGATTATACAAAGCTAGACCCAAAAATCAAGGTAGTATGGAGCACACAACACTGAGAGCTCGAACAAGTGAAGCTTGGGGATTCACTTATGGGGGACTGGCCCATTATGAGGATTTGTTACTACCCATTAGTTATTAGTGTACTAATTTACTGTATTACTTTGGTAGTGGTTGGAGGCAGGTAGCTGTTGAATCAAATTATCAAGCAAAGGAAATCATGATAGTCAATAGTAGAGAGTATCTGCAGATCACAAATACCAACAGAACAAAGAATCAATGATACAATAATCAGCTCTCTTGTTACAAAGGAGGTAACTCCATCCCCGAATGTGCAATCCTTGTGAAGCAACAGCAGTCTGTAACAGCATCTAAAGATCAAATAAAGTTACTAAGATCATCTCATCTGTTCTTCAAATACCAATTACAACTACAAATACTGAAAAACATCATATATTTTTGCGGAGTTAAGGTTATTTGAATGTTTTAACTGTGCATTTCTGCATCTTGACAAGTTTGGATTTTTGGCTTAAATCTAATCTTGTTACAAGTTTTCTGGGTATTACAG
This sequence comes from Phaethon lepturus, assembly GCF_000687285.1. Lineage (NCBI taxonomy): Eukaryota > Metazoa > Chordata > Aves > Phaethontiformes > Phaethontidae > Phaethon > Phaethon lepturus. Next base: position 27,054 of record NW_010548320.1, read on the forward strand.
TTTTCTTGCAAAAGTTTGTGCCTGAAATTGTTGATGTGTACTGGTCAGCCTTAATTCTGTGTCCAGGTGTTTTTTTCTTTCTTGCCTGGAAGCATTGTAATAATCCAAAAAGTGAGATTTTAAAATCTCGTATCTTGCAGTTTCTCACAAGAAGTCTTTTAACTGTTCACATGTGTTTGTGTACATTTTGGAGCACGGCAGGGAAGAAGCCATCAAAAATTCTGCAACTGGGATTAAAGAAACACATCTGTTTAGGTCTCACTGGGTTTTAAACTGTTAGTTATCTAAAAATTGAGGTGTTCTATGGAAAGCTGTAGGCAGTTGTGATACTAAACAAATGCTGTGAGCAGATGTGGTTTACAGCTTAAAGAAATACACAGCCCGTAGGTGGCCGAGTAGCAGACCAGCTTGACGGCTGTAGTGTCACTGTTGCATATTGGACAGGCAATTCCTGGAACAGGCGGTTTTTCTGAAACAGCACAAGAAATAAGAGTTGTCATTTGCATGGAGCAGCAGCAGGCACACATGATGGAAAGAAATGGTACTATGTGTTGATGCTGTAAGTACAAATTAGATCTGCCAGTGATAACCTTACCTTTTGTCATGCCTTAAGTCTTTACTGACAAGGCAGGTATAGTACTGGGAGGGAGAAACTACCTAAAATTATCTAAAACCTGTTGATGCTTCGGGAGAGGATCATGCTGATGCAGGAGCACTGGGTTTCAACTCTTTGGGTTGCCCAGTTTACCTGCTCTCTACGCTTCCAGCAGAGTTCAAAAGCAGGTGATGGGCACTGAAGGCAGCAGCAGGTAGAGAAGGGTGGACAGATGTATGCTTGTGCACTGGGTTTCACGAGTAGCTGCTGATACAGCTCATGATTGTGCTCTGCACTTCACAAAGCTCTGATGTGGGAGGGCACCTTTTTTCTTTTTCTTCAGGTTTGACTTTCTTACTTTCTCCCTCTCTGCCTTTCTGCATGTTGTTTCTTTTTTCCCTGCTTTCTTCTCATTTAGTGTCATTTAGGTAATCCTAGTGTTTCTCCCCTGTTCCTCTCTCTCCGCACAGTGATTCTCTTCTAATCTCAGTCCTCTCATTCCCTCAAACTTTCACATTGGTGCCAGTGCTTACTCAATTCCAGTACTGCAATACCTCATATAAACTGCCTTTAATCTCTCTGTTTTGGCTTCCCATTGTAATTCCTTGTCCAGTTTTTTTCATATGCCTCTCCTGGTTTCCCCACTGCATTCAATCCCAGTTCTCCCCTCCATTGGCACCCTATATCTCCACTTCAACACCTTCTGTCTCCAATTCCAGAGATCACCATGGCTACTTTAATTCAAGATGATCCCAAAGCAGTCTGATTATAGCACAGTGTCATATGTTTATTCCACTTCTGGGCCCTCTCTAGGGAAAGCTTAATGACTCATATCTTAATTGCTTACTTCTCTGATTTGGTTGACTTGGTTCCCACCCACTTACCAAAGACAGCTACCTTTTCATTACTGTTTTTTGACACCTCTTGTTTTTTATGCACAATGTTTGCCCAAAAGAGCAACAACAGCTATTTTAGTAATAGATTGAATTGATCACAAATGACTCACTTTGAAAGACTGGCATTGCTTCCCTGAGAGGTTGTTCAGTGCTGAGAAATGCTTAGCTAATACCTAGTCACCTCAGCTAATTAATAAAAAGTATCATGGGAGTAAATCACAACCAGATTGTGGAAGTGCCTCAGGTGTATCACACCTATCAAACACCAGCTGATGCTTCCTGCCTCACCCAAACAATATCATTTAGTCTTTCCTTGAAATACCCATCAGGATGTGGGGGGGTTTAGTATAACAAGGGAAACCGCTTAATCCTGGCAGTGCTGCTTTTTGTATTTGAGAGAATAAATCCACCTTTAAGCAAAAGCTAAGCCTCTGAGACCAGACTAGCCTTAGTAAGTGAGAAGCAGAGGATTACTAAGAGCAACCGAACTTTTGAGAAGAGATTTAGGGCAATTTTGACAACTCTGAAGGAATGAGGAAGATGATTAGGAATGGAAATATTTTAAAGGGGAAGGGTATCAAGTAAACCAACAGGAGCAATAACAGGAAAGAAGAATGGGTGGATGATGGGAACTAGGATACCTCTTAGAGGCTTTCAACCTTCAATACTTCCAGCTGCAGTTCATCAGCAGCCCCTACTAGATTTTGTCTTTTCTCATTTCAGTTTAGTAGGGAGGTAAGGTGCTTTCAAAGGCTGTGTTGCTGAGGCAGCATAGAATATTGCCAAGAAGAGTAATATTCAGCTGGTAATTAATTTTCCAGTTAATTTGCAAAACTGATTGGGTAACTGAGATAACTCGGGGCTTTGATACAGAAATCATTTTCTGCACACTGGATTTTTTTTTTCTTGTGGGAAGGGTGAAGTTCCATGGCAGAGTTGTTCTCTGATAAAACTCAGACCTCAGAGTTTTCCTCTGAACGAGGAGTGGTCTCTCTGGTGTCTGAGGACGGGCTACATCCTGGCTCCTCTCCTTTCCCCAGGAACATCCCTCCTCTGTGGCCCACAGAGGTGCTTGTGGGCTGTGGTGCAAGGAGCAAAACAGAATTGTTCCTCCTTTTGCCTGGCTCAGGTTACCCTGTCTCGCCCTGCCTTGGGGACTATGCTTTTGGGCAGCTGTATCTTCTGCACAGGAAATAGTTGTAGGGGTGGATCTGAGCATACAACTGAGGACTGGTTTACAGCCCTCCAGTGCATTGGTATAAGGCAGCTATGGTATAATGAAGATACCAAGCCTGGTATAAAGGGAATATGATGCTGTTTTGCTCTTGATACATGAAAATTGCTGAGTAGTTTGGTAATTGTCATGGGCACAAGTATTTCTGAGCATCTTTAGACATCTCATCTTTTGGAAGTTTTACCAATCTAACTGCCATTTATGCTAATTGAAAGGAGAATTTAACTTCATAACTTCCTGACTTTAACATCATAACTTCATTACCTGATCCAGTGAGCTGCTACTCAGAATTACTGAAATGAAAATAACAATGGCACATATTTATTCACACTGGGGATTAACTGGACAACGCCTGCTCCTGACCTGTGCACTGTGCCATGTAGATAGGGCAGCAGGACAGAGTTAAATGGTCTCCTTTATTCCAGAACAAGCTAATCTACAAGACTACAATGCAAACAGCCCTTGTAACTACATACTGTGTACAAATGCCAGCTGGATAATATTCAGGTTAATTTAAACCCTGGGAGCTAGCTCATCAGCCTTACCTCTGTATATGGGGAAGATCATGGAACGGATCCTCCTAGAAGCTATGCTAAAGGCATGTGGAGGACAGGGAGGTGATTTGAGACAGCCAGCATGGCTTCACCAAGGGCAAGTCCTCCCTGACCAACCTAGGGGCCTTCTATGATGGAGTGACCACATGAGTGGACAAGGGAAGAGCTACTGATGACATCTATCTGGACTTCTGTAAGGCCTTTGACATGGTCCCCCACACCATCCTTCTCTCTAAATTGGAGAGATGTGGATTTGATGGGTGGACTGTTGGGTGGGTGGATGAGGAATTGGTAGGATGGTTGCACCCACAGAGTAGTGGTCAACAGCTCAATGTCCAGATGGAGATCAGTGAGGAATGGTGTCCCTCAAGGGTCTGTATTGGGACCAGTATTCTTTAATATGTTCATCAATGACAAAGTGGGATTGAGTGTACCCTCAGCATGTTTGCAGTTCACACCAAGCTGAGTGGCATGTTTGATATGCCTAGGGGATGGGATGCCATCCAGAGAGACCTGGACAATCTTGAGGAATGGGCCTTTGTGAATCTCATGAGGTTCAACAAGGCCAAGTGCAGGGTCCTGCACCTGGGTCGGGGCGACCCCTGATACTAGTACAGGCTGGGGAATAAAGGGATTGAGAGCAGCCCTGCCAAGAAGGACTTGGGGGTACTGGTGGATGAAAAGCTGGACGTAAGCCAGCGATGTGCAGCCCAGAAGGCCAACCACATCCTGGGCTGCCTGAAAAGAAGTGTGGCCAGTAGGTTGGGGGAGGTGATTCTTTTCCTCTGCTCTGGGGAGACCCCACCTGGAGTACTGTGTCCAGCTCTGGAGCCCTCAGCACAGGAAAGACAAGGACCTGTTGAAGATGGTCCAGAGGAGGGCCTCAAAAATGATCAGAGGGCTGGAACACCTCTCCTATGAGGACAGGCTGAGAGAGTGGGGGTTGTTCAGCCTGGAGAAGAGAAGGCTCTGGGGAGACCTTATTGGGGGTCTTCTAAGAAAGGTGGGGACAGACTTTTTAGCAGAGCCAGTTGGGATAGGACAAGGGGTAATGGTTTTAAACTAAAAGAGGGCAGATTTCGACTAGATACAAGGAAGAAACTTTTTACAGTGAGGATGGTGAAACAGTGGAACAGGTTGCCCAGAGAGGTGGTAGATGCCCCATCCCTGGCAACATTCAAGGTCAGGTTGAATGAGACTCTGAGCAACCTGAGCTAGTTGAAGATGTCCCTGGTCATTGTAGGGGGATTGGACTAGATGACGTTAAAAGGTCCCTTCCAACCTAAACTATTCTATGTTTCTATGATTTTTACTACTTTGCCTATAATTCCAGTGCTTTCTGTTCATCTCGAGAGACAGTGGTACCAAGCCAGTGAATATCTGCATCTGTTTTAGAAATGTTGCAGAGGTGATTCAGGAATATAAGAACAATCTTCAGATGGAACAAAACATTATGACATTACAATTAGGAAAATTTAAAAAAAAACATGGCACCAACAATTTTATTTGGGAAGAATGGCTCACAGCCAAAAAAAGCCCAACTAGGGTCTAAGTGGCATTTTTGCATGTAAAGATACCGCATGTAATTTTGTAAGCTTTATAATTGTTAAAGCTTTAGCTATCTATTGATAATAGCCATTTCCCCAATATTTTCAATCTGAAAAAGACCTGGGAAAAAGGGGGAGGGTGGGAATCAAGAAAAAAAAATGTTGTTCCCCTGATGTTTCTAGAGCAATTTCTCAAGCTGCGAGGGCCCCCTTAAGACTTTTTGCTATCAGATCCATGCTCTGAATGAAACCTTTAACATTTGATAATCACTGCCTCAAATGCTGCCTGCTGCTCAGCACAGGAAAGACAAGGACCTGTTGAAGATGGTCCAGAGGAGGGCCTCAAAAATGATCAGAGGGCTGGAACACCTCTCCTATGAGGACAGGCTGAGAGAGTGGGGGTTGTTCAGCCTGGAGAAGAGAAGGCTCTGGGGAGACCTTATTGGGGGTCTTCTAAGAAAGGTGGGGACAGACTTTTTAGCAGAGCCAGTTGGGATAGGACAAGGGGTAATGGTTTTAAACTAAAAGAGGGCAGATTTCGACTAGATACAAGGAAGAAACTTTTTACAGTGAGGATGGTGAAACAGTGGAACAGGTTGCCCAGAGAGGTGGTAGATGCCCCATCCCTGGCAACATTCAAGGTCAGGTTGAATGAGACTCTGAGCAACCTGAGCTAGTTGAAGATGTCCCTGGTCATTGTAGGGGGATTGGACTAGATGACGTTAAAAGGTCCCTTCCAACCTAAACTATTCTATGTTTCTATGATTTTTACTACCTTGCCTATAATTCCAATGCTTTCTGTTCATCTCCAGAGGCAGTGGTACCAAGCCAGTGAATATCTGCATCTGTTTTAGAAATGTTGCAGAGGTGATTCAGGAATATAAGAACAATCTTCAGATGGAACAAAACATTATGACATTACAATTAGGAAAATTTAAAAAAAAACATGGCACCAACAATTTTATTTGGGAAGAATGGCTCACAGCCAAAAAAAGCCCAACTAGGGTCTAAGTGGCATTTTTGCATGTAAAGATACCGCATGTAATTTTGTAAGCTTTATAATTGTTAAAGCTTTAGCTATCTATTGATAATAGCCATTTCCCCAATATTTTCAATCTGAAAAAGACCTGGGAAAAAGGGGGAGGGTGGGAATCAAGAAAAAAAAATGTTGTTCCCCTGATGTTTCTAGAGCAATTTCTCAAGCTGCGAGGGCCCCCTTAAGACTTTTTGCTATCAGATCCATGCTCTGAATGAAACCTTTAACATTTGATAATCACTGCCTCAAATGCTG